>NW_026529409.1:0-264059 GCF_028500815.1 Rissa tridactyla
GCAGTACTCAAAGACAGGGAGAGCAAGCTCTCTCTTGGCACTTTGGATGTGGGACATACAGCGAGATGTTTGCTGCTTTTACATTTGGCTATTGGGAGATTTACAGCACAAAGATATCCAGTTGATTTGAAGCAGTTCTGAGAAAGTCTAAACATAATGCCCACTTCTCCCTCCTGGCATTTTCCATGTGGGAGATATAGCAGGATGTATATTGGTTTTAAGGAACTGTCCCCGGACAGTGTGGGCAGAAAAGTTCCTGGCTCCTTGAATGCCGTTCCTGGAGACACTGCGATCAGTGTGGGAGATAGGTCAAGATGTGTGTTGGTTTTGAGGAAGGCTCTCTGGAGAGTCTTAGCAAAGAGGTCACACGGATAATCAGAGCAATTCTCAGAGACACTGAGACCAAACTCCACAATTCCCTCCTGGCACTTTCCCTGTAGGAGATACCGCAAGACGTTTCTGTATATTGGGCACTGCGCTCTGCAGCGTGTTAGCAGAGACTTTCCCGGGACAGTAAAACCTGACATCAGAGACACTGAGAAGAAGCCCCAACGTTCCTTCCAGACATTTTCAGTGTGGGTGCCTTCTCCACATGGTTCCTGGTTTCACTGCAGCTCTGAAGAGAATGTTAGCAAAGAGGTAATCGGGAGAGTAGAAAGCAGTACTCAAAGACAGGGAGAGCAAGCTCTACATTATTCTCTTGGCACTTTCCATGTAGTAGATATAGCAGGATATATATCGGTTTTGAGGACAACTCAGTGGACAGTGTAGGCAGAAAAGTTCCTGGCTCACTGAATGCCGTTCCTGGAGAGACACTGCGATCAAATCCTACAATTGCCTAATAGCACTTTCCATGTGGGAGATATGTCAAATGTGCTTTGGTTTGGAGCACAACTCTCTCGAGAGAATGTTAGCAAAGAGGTAACCGGGAGAGAGTAGAAAGCAGTACTCAAAGACAGGGAGAGCAAGCTCTCTCTTGGCACTTTGGATGTGGGACATACAGCGAGATGTTTGCTGCTTTTACATTTGGCTATTGGGAGATTTACAGCACAAAGATATCCAGTTGATTTGAAGCAGTTCTGAGAAAGTCTAAACATAATGCCCACTTCTCCCTCCTGGCATTTTCCATGTGGGAGATATAGCAGGATGTATATTGGTTTTAAGGAACTGTCCCCGGACAGTGTGGGCAGAAAAGTTCCTGGCTCCTTGAATGCCGTTCCTGGAGACACTGCGATCAGTGTGGGAGATATGTCAAGATGTGTGTTGGTTTTGAGGAAGGCTCTCTGGAGAGTCTTAGCAAAGAGGTCACACGGATAATCAGAGCAATTCTCAGAGACACTGAGACCAAACTCCACAATTCCCTCCTGGCACTTTCCCTGTAGGAGATACCGCAAGACGTTTCTGTATATTGGGCACTGCGCTCTGCAGCGTGTTAGCAGAGACTTTCCCGGGACAGTAAAACCTGACATCAGAGACACTGAGAAGAAGCCCCAACGTTCCCTTCCAGTCATTTTCAGTGTGGGTGCCTTCTCCACATGGTTCCTGGTTTCACTGCAGCTCTGAAGAGAATGTTAGCAAAGAGGTAATCGGGACAGTGAAAACAGTACTCAAAGACAGGGAGAGCAAGCTCTACATTATTCTCTTGGCACTTTCCATGTAGTAGATATAGCAGGATATATATCGGTTTTGAGGACAACTCAGTGGACAGTGTAGGCAGAAAAGTTCCTGGCTCACTGAATGCCGTTCCTGGAGAGACACTGCGATCAAATCCTACAATTGCCTAATAGCACTTTCCATGTGGGAGATATGTCAAGATGTGCTTTGGTTTGGAGCACAACTCTCTCGAGAGAATGTTAGCAAAGAGGTAACCGGGAGAGTAGAAAGCAGTACTCAAAGACAGGGAGAGCAAGCTCTCTCTTGGCACTTTGGATGTGGGACATACAGCGAGATGTTTGCTGCTTTTACATTTGGCTATTGGGAGATTTACAGCACAAAGATATCCAGTTGATTTGAAGCAGTTCTGAGAAAGTCTAAACATAATGCCCACTTCTCCCTCCTGGCATTTTCCATGTGGGAGAGATATAGCAGGATGTATATTGGTTTTGAGGAACCGTCCCCGGACAGTGTGGGCAGAAAAGTTCCTGGCTCACTGAATGCCGTTCCTGGAGACACTGCGATCAGTGTGGGAGATATGTCAAGATGTGTGTTGGTTTTGAGGAAGGCTCTCTGGAGAGTCTTAGCAAAGAGGTCACACGGATAATCAGAGCAATTCTCAGCGACACTGAGACCAAACTCCACAATTCCCTCCTGGCACTTTCCCTGTAGGAGATACCGCAAGACGTTTCTGTATATTGGGCACTGCGCTCTGCAGCGTGTTAGCAGAGACTTTCCCGGGACAGTAAAACCTGACATCAGAGACACTGAGAAGAAGCCCCAACGTTCCTTCCAGACATTTTCAGTGTGGGTGCCTTCTCCACATGGTTCCTGGTTTCACTGCAGCTCTGAAGAGAATGTTAGCAAAGAGGTAATCGGGACAGTGAAAACAGTACTCAAAGACAGGGAGAGCAAGCTCTCTCTTGGCACTTTGGATGTGGGACATACAGCGAGATGTTTGCTGCTTTTACATTTGGCTATTGGGAGATTTACAGCACAAAGATATCCAGTTGATTTGAAGCAGTTCTGAGAAAGTCTAAACATAATGCCCACTTCTCCCTCCTGGCATTTTCCATGTGGGAGATATAGCAGGATGTATATTGGTTTTAAGGAACTGTCCCCGGACAGTGTGGGCAGAAAAGTTCCTGGCTCCTTGAATGCCGTTCCTGGAGACACTGCGATCAGTGTGGGAGATATGTCAAGATGTGTGTTGGTTTTGAGGAAGGCTCTCTGGAGAGTCTTAGCAAAGAGGTCACACGGATAATCAGAGCAATTCTCAGAGACACTGAGACCAAACTCCACAATTCCCTCCTGGCACTTTCCCTGTAGGAGATACCGCAAGACGTTTCTGTATATTGGGCACTGCGCTCTGCAGCGTGTTAGCAGAGACTTTCCCGGGACAGTAAAACCTGACATCAGAGACACTGAGAAGAAGCCCCAACGTTCCTTCCAGTCATTTTTCAGTGTGGGTGGTGCCTTCTCCACATGGTTCCTGGTTTCACTGCAGCTCTGAAGAGAATGTTAGCAAAGAGGTAACCGGGAGAGTAGAAAGCAGTACTCAAAGACAGGGAGAGCAAGCTCTACATTATTCTCTTGGCACTTTCCATGTAGTAGATATAGCAGGATATATATCGGTTTTGAGGACAACTCAGTGGACAGTGTAGGCAGAAAAGTTCCTGGCTCACTGAATGCCGTTCCTGGAGAGACACTGCGATCAATGTGGGAGATATGTCAAGATGTGTGTTGGTTTTGAGGAAGGCTCTCTGGAGAGTCTTAGCAAAGAGGTCACACGGATAATCAGAGCAATTCTCAGAGACACTGAGAACAGCTATACAATTCACTTTTGGCCCTTTGGTTGTTTTACGTATAACGAGAACTTTATGGATTTTGAGGAGAACTCCTCGAGGGTGTAGAAGAAAAAGTTGATGGCACACTGAATGCCGTTATTGGAGACACTGAGAAACAAGCCCTACAATTCCCTCCTGGCTCTTTCCGTGTTATTGTTGGTTGCTTTTGCGCCTAGCTCTATGGCGAGAGTAGGCAGAGACATAATTAGGTGACTTGAAGCAGTTCCTATCGAGTCCAAGAACAGTCCCCACCTTTCCCTGCTGGCAGTTTCGATGTGGAGATATGTCTTGATAGGTGCTTTGCTTTTGAGCACAACTCTCTCGAGAGAATGTTAGCAAAGAGGTAACCGGGACAGTGAAAACAGTACTCAAAGACAGGGAGAGCAAGCTCTCTCTTGGAACTCTGGATGTGGGACATAGAGCAAGATGTTTTCTGCTATTACATTTGGCTGTTGGGAGATTTAGAGCACAAAGATATCTAGTTGCGTAGCCAAACAGACCTGAGGGCTGCAGGGTTTCCTGCTGCCTTCAGCCTCAAAACCACCCTTTCCCCACTTGGTGCCGTGCCAGGCACAAAAATAGCCATCTGTCTGGAGACTGGTCCCACGCCCAAAGAGCCAGCAGGGAAAACTATGCCTTGTTCTAAAGCTCTTTGGGAACCGCTTGCATAGCCCCACAGACCTGGGGGCTGCAGGCTTTCCTGCTGCCTTCAGCCTCAAAACCACCCTTTCGCACTTGGCGCCGCGCTAAGCCGAAAAATGGCCATCTGTCTGGAGATTGGTCCCATGCACAAAGAGCCAGCAGGGAAAACTATGCCTTGTTCTATAGCTCTTTGGGAACCGCTTGCGTAGCCCCACAGACCTGGGGGCTGCAGGCTTTCCTGCTGCCTTCAGCCTCAAAACCACCCTTTCCCACTTGGCGCCGCGCCAGGCCCAAAAATGGCCATCTGTCTGGAGATTGGTCCCACGCCCAAAGAGCCAGCAGGGAAAACTATGCATTGTTCTAAAGTTTTTTGGGAACCGCTTGCGTAGCCCCACAGACCTGGGGGCTGCAGGCTTTCCTGCTGCCTTCAGTCTCAAAACCACCCTTTCCCACTAGGTGCCGCTCTAGGCCGAAAAAATGGCCATCTGTCTGGAGATTGGTCCCACGCCCAAAGAGCCAGCAGGGAAAACTATGCCTTGTTCTAAAGCTCTTTGGCAACCGCTTGCGTAGGCCCACAGACCTGGGGGCTGCAGGCTTTCCTGCTGCCTTCAGCCTCAAAACCACCCTTTTCCACTTGGCGCCGCGCCAGGAACAAAAATGGCCATCTGTCTGGAGACTGGTCCCATGCACATAGAGCCAGCAGGGAAAACTATGCCTTGTTCTAAAGCTCTTTGGGAACCGCTTGCGTAGCCCCACACACCTGGGGGCTGCAGGCTTTCCTGCTGCCTTCAGCCTCAAAACCACCCATTCCCACTTGGCGCCGCGCCAGGCACAAAAATGGCCATATCTCAGGAGATTGGTCCCACGCCCAAAGAGCCAGCAGGGAAAACTATGCCTTGTTCTAAAGCTCTTTGGGAACCGCTTGCGTAGCCCCACAGACCTGGGGACTGCAGGCTTTCCTGCTGCCTTCAGTCTCAAAACCACCCATTCCCACTTGGCGCCGCGCCAGGCACAAAAATGGCCATCTGTCTGGAGATTGGTCCCACGCCCAAAGAGCCAGCAGGGAAACTATGCCTTGTTCTAAAGCTCTTTGGGAACCGCTTGCATAGCCCCACAGACCTGGGGGCTGCAGGCTTTCCTGCTGCCTTCAGCCTCAAAAACGACCCTTTCTCATTTGGCGCCGCTCTAGGCCCAAAAATGGCCATATGTCTGGAGACTGGTCCCACGCCCAAAGAGCCAGCAGGGAAAACTATGCCTTGTTCTATAGCTCTTTGGGAACCGCTTGTATAGTCCCAAACACCTGGGAGCTGCAGGCTTTCCTGCTGCCTTCAGCCTCAAAACCACCCTTTCCCACTTGGCGCCGCGCCAGGAACAAAAATGGCCATCTGCCTGGAGATTGGTCCCACGCCCAAAGAGCCAGCAGGGAAAACTATGCCTTGTTCTAAAGCTCTTTGGGAACCGCTTGCGTAGCCCCACAGACCTGGGGGCTGCAGGCTTTCCTGCTGCCTTCAGCCTCAAAACCACCCTTTCCCATTTGGCGCCGCACCAGGCCCAAAAATGGCCATCTGTCTGGAGATTGGTCATACGCCCAAAGAGCCAGCAGGGAAAACTATGCCTTGTTCTAAAGCTCTTTGGGAACCGCTTGCGTAGCCCCACAGACCTGGGGGCTGCAGGCTTTCCTGCTGCCTTCAGCCTCAAAACCACCCTTTCCCACTTGGCGACGCACCAGGCCCTTGCTGCTTTTATGTTTGGCTGTTGGGAGATTTACAGCACAAAGATATCTAGTTGATTTGAAGCAGTTCTGAGAAAGTCTAAACATAATGCCCACTTCTCCCTCCTGGCATTTTCCATGTGGGAGATATAGCAGGATGTATATTGGTTTTAAGGAACTGTCCCCGGACAGTGTAGGCAGAAAAGTTCCTGGCTCACTGAATGCCGTTCCTGGAGAGACACTGCGATCAATGTGGGAGATATGTCAAGATGTGTGTTGGTTTTGAGGACGGCTCTCTGGAGAGACTTAGCAAAGAGGTCACACGGATAATCAGAGCAATTCTCAGAGACACTGAGACCAAACTCCACAATTCCCTCCTGGCACTTTCCCTGTAGGAGATACCGCAAGACGTTTCTGTATATTGGGCACTGCGCTCTGCAGCGTGTTAGCAGAGACTTTCCCGGGACAGTAAAACCTGACGTCAGAGACACTGAGAAGAAGCCCCAACGTTCCTTCCAGACATTTTCAGTGTGGGTGCCTTCTTCACATGGTTCCTGGTTTCACTGCAGCTCTGAAGAGAATGTTAGGAAAGAGGTAATCGGGAGAGTAGAAAGCAGTACTCAAAGACAGGGAGAGCAAGCTCTACATTATTCTCTTGGCACTTTCCATGTAGTAGATATAGCAGGATATATATCGGTTTTGAGGACAACTCAGTGGACAGTGTAGGCAGAAAAGTTCCTGGCTCACTGAATGCCATTCCTGGAGAGACACTGCGATCAAATCCTACAATTGCCTAATAGCACTTTCCATGTGGGAGATATGTCAAGATGTGCTTTGGTTTGGAGCACAACTCTCTCGAGAGAACGTTAGCAAAGAGGTAACCGGGAGAGTAGAAAGCAGTACTCAAAGACAGGGAGAGCAAGCTCTCTCTTGGCACTTTGGATGTGGGACATACAGCGAGATGTTTGCTGCTTTTACATTTGGCTATTGGGAGATTTACAGCACAAAGATATCCAGTTGATTTGAAGCAGTTCTGAGAAAGTCTAAACATAATGCCCACTTCTCCCTCCTGGCATTTTCCATGTGGGAGATATAGCAGGATGTATATTGGTTTTAAGGAACTGTCCCCGGACAGTGTGGGCAGAAAAGTTCCTGGCTCCTTGAATGCCGTTCCTGGAGACACTGCGATCAGTGTGGGAGATATGTCAAGATGTGTGTTGGTTTTGAGGAAGGCTCTCTGGAGAGTCTTAGCAAAGAGGTCACACGGATAATCAGAGCAATTCTCAGAGACACTGAGACCAAACTCCACAATTCCCTCCTGGCACTTTCCCTGTAGGAGATACCGCAAGACGTTTCTGTATATTGGGCACTGCGCTCTGCAGCGTGTTAGCAGAGACTTTCCCGGGACAGTAAAACCTGACATCAGAGACACTGAGAAGAAGCCCCAACGTTCCTTCCAGACATTTTCAGTGTGGGTGCCTTCTCCACATGGTTCCTGGTTTCACTGCAGCTCTGAAGAGAATGTTAGCAAAGAGGTAATCGGGACAGTGAAAACAGTACTCAAAGACAGGGAGAGCAAGCTCTCTCTTGGCACTTTGGATGTGGGACATACAGCGAGATGTTTGCTGCTTTTACATTTGGCTATTGGGAGATTTACAGCACAAAGATATCCAGTTGATTTGAAGCAGTTCTGAGAAAGTCTAAACATAATGCCCACTTCTCCCTCCTGGCATTTTCCATGTGGGAGATATAGCAGGATGTATATTGGTTTTAAGGAACTGTCCCCGGACAGTGTGGGCAGAAAAGTTCCTGGCTCCTTGAATGCCGTTCCTGGAGACACTGCGATCAATGTGGGAGATATGTCAAGATGTGTGTTGGTTTTGAGGAAGGCTCTCTGGAGAGTCTTAGCAAAGAGGTCACACGGATAATCAGAGCAATTCTCAGAGACACTGAGACCAAACTCCACAATTCCCTCCTGGCACTTTCCCTGTAGGAGATACCGCAAGACGTTTCTGTATATTGGGCACTGCGCTCTGCAGCGTGTTAGCAGAGACTTTCCCGGGACAGTAAAACCTGACATCAGAGACGCTGAGAAGAAGCCCCAACGTTCCTTCCAGTCATTTTCAGTGTGGGTGCCTTCTCCACATGGTTCCTGCTTTCACTGCAGCTCTGAAGAGAATGTTAGCAAAGAGGTAATCGGGAGAGTAGAAAGCAGTACTCAAAGACAGGGAGAGCAAGCTCTACATTATTCTCTTGGCACTTTCCATGTAGTAGATATAGCAGGATATATATCGGTTTTGAGGACAACTCAGTGGACAGTGTAGGCAGAAAAGTTCCTGGCTCACTGAATGCCGTTCCTGGAGAGACACTGCGATCAAATCCTACAATTGCCTAATAGCACTTTCCATGTGGGAGATATGTCAAGATGTGCTTTGGTTTGGAGCACAACTCTCTCGAGAGAACGTTAGCAAAGAGGTAACCGGGAGAGTAGAAAGCAGTACTCAAAGACAGGGAGAGCAAGCTCTCTCTTGGCACTTTGGATGTGGGACATACAGCGAGATGTTCGATGCTTTTACATTTGGCTATTGGGAGATTTACAGCACAAAGATATCCAGTTGATTTGAAGCAGTTCTGAGAAAGTCTAAACATAATGCCCACTTCTCCCTCCTGGCATTTTCCATGTGGGAGATATAGCAGGATGTATATTGGTTTTAAGGAACTGTCCCCGGACAGTGTGGGCAGAAAAGTTCCTGGCTCCTTGAATGCCGTTCCTGGAGACACTGCGATCAGTGTGGGAGATATGTCAAGATGTGTGTTGGTTTTGAGGAAGGCTCTCTGGAGAGTCTTAGCAAAGAGGTCACACGGATAATCAGAGCAATTCTCAGAGACACTGAGACCAAATTCCACAATTCCCTCCTGGCACTTTCCCTGTAGGAGATACCGCAAGACGTTTCTGTATATTGGGCACTGCGCTCTGCAGCGTGTTAGCAGAGACTTTCCCGGGACAGTAAAACCTGACATCAGAGACACTGAGAAGAAGCCCCAACGTTCCTTCCAGTCATTTTCAGTGTGGGTGCCTTCTCCACATGGTTCCTGGTTTCACTGCAGCTCTGAAGAGAATGTTAGCAAAGAGGAAATCGGGACAGTGAAAACAGTACTCAAAGACAGGGAGAGCAAGCTCTCTCTTGGCACTTTGGATGTGGGACATACAGCGAGATGTTTGCTGCTTTTACATTTGGCTATTGGGAGATTTACAGCACAAAGATATCCAGTTGATTTGAAGCAGTTCTGAGAAAGTCTAAACATAATGCCCACTTCTCCCTCCTGGCATTTTCCATGTGGGAGATATAGCAGGATGTATATTGGTTTTAAGGAACCGTCCCCGGACAGTGTGGGCAGAAAAGTTCCTGGCTCACTGAATGCCGTTCCTGGAGAGACACTGTGATCAATGTGGGAGATATGTCAAGATGTGTGTTGGTTTTGAGGACGGCTCTCTGGAGAGACTTAGCAAAGAGGTCACACGGATAATCAGAGCAATTCTCAGAGACACTGAGACCAAACTCCACAATTCCCTCCTGGCACTTTCCCTGTAGGAGATACCGCAAGACGTTTCTGTATATTGGGCACTGCGCTCTGCAGCGTGTTAGCAGAGACTTTCCCGGGACAGTAAAACCTGACGTCAGAGACACTGAGAAGAAGCCCCAACGTTCCTTCCAGACATTTTCAGTGTGGGTGTCTTCTTCACATGGTTCCTGGTTTCACTGCAGCTCTGAAGAGAATGTTAGGAAAGAGGCAATCGGGAGAGTAAAAAGCAGTACTCAAAGACAGGGAGAGCAAGCTCAACATTATTCTCTTGGCACTTTCCATGTAGTAGATATAGCAGGATATATATCGGTTTTGAGGACAACTCAGTGGACAGTGTAGGCAGAAAAGTTCCTGGCTCACTGAATGCCGTTCCTGGAGAGACACTGCGATCAAATCCTACAATTGCCTAATAGCACTTTCCATGTGGGAGATATGTCAAGATGTGCTTTGGTTTGGAGCACAACTCTCTCGAGAGAACGTTAGCAAAGAGGTAACCGGGAGAGTAGAAAGCAGTACTCAAAGACAGGGAGAGCAAGCTCTCTCTTGGCACTTTGGATGTGGGACATACAGCGAGATGTTTGCTGCTTTTACATTTGGCTATTGGGAGATTTACAGCACAAAGATATCCAGTTGATTTGAAGCAGTTCTGAGAAAGTCTAAACATAATGCCCACTTCTCCCTCCTGGCATTTTCCATGTGGGAGATATAGCAGGATGTATATTGGTTTTAAGGAACTGTCCCCGGACAGTGTGGGCAGAAAAGTTCCTGGCTCCTTGAATGCCGTTCCTGGAGACACTGCGATCAGTGTGGGAGATATGTCAAGATGTGTGTTGGTTTTGAGGAAGGCTCTCTGGAGAGACTTAGCAAAGAGGTCACACGGATAATCAGAGCAATTCTCAGAGACACTGAGACCAAACTCCACAATTCCCTCCTGGCACTTTCCCTGTAGGAGATACCGCAAGACGTTTCTGTATATTGGGCACTGCGCTCTGCAGCGTGTTAGCAGAGACTTTCCCGGGACAGTAAAACCTGACGTCAGAGACACTGAGAAGAAGCCCCAACGTTCCTTCCAGACATTTTCAGTGTGGGTGTCTTCTTCACATGGTTCCTGGTTTCACTGCAGCTCTGAAGAGAATGTTAGGAAAGAGGCAATCGGGAGAGTAAAAAGCAGTACTCAAAGACAGGGAGAGCAAGCTCAACATTATTCTCTTGGCACTTTCCATGTAGTAGATATAGCAGGATATATATCGGTTTTGAGGACAACTCAGTGGACAGTGTAGGCAGAAAAGTTCCTGGCTCACTGAATGCCGTTCCTGGAGAGACACTGCGATCAAATCCTACAATTGCCTAATAGCACTTTCCATGTGGGAGATATGTCAAGATGTGCTTTGGTTTGGAGCACAACTCTCTCGAGAGAACGTTAGCAAAGAGGTAACCGGGAGAGTAGAAAGCAGTACTCAAAGACAGGGAGAGCAAGCTCTCTCTTGGCACTTTGGATGTGGGACATACAGCGAGATGTTTGCTGCTTTTACATTTGGCTATTGGGAGATTTACAGCACAAAGATATCCAGTTGATTTGAAGCAGTTCTGAGAAAGTCTAAACATAATGCCCACTTCTCCCTCCTGGCATTTTCCATGTGGGAGATATAGCAGGATGTATATTGGTTTTAAGGAACTGTCCCCGGACAGTGTGGGCAGAAAAGTTCCTGGCTCCTTGAATGCCGTTCCTGGAGACACTGCGATCAGTGTGGGAGATATGTCAAGATGTGTGTTGGTTTTGAGGAAGGCTCTCTGGAGAGACTTAGCAAAGAGGTCACACGGATAATCAGAGCAATTCTCAGAGACACTGAGACCAAACTCCACAATTCCCTCCTGGCACTTTCCCTGTAGGAGATACCGCAAGACGTTTCTGTATATTGGGCACTGCGCTCTGCAGCGTGTTAGCAGAGACTTTCCCGGGACAGTAAAACCTGACGTCAGAGACACTGAGAAGAAGCCCCAACGTTCCTTCCAGACATTTTCAGTGTGGGTGCCTTCTTCACATGGTTCCTGGTTTCACTGCAGCTCTGAAGAGAATGTTAGGAAAGAGGTAATCGGGACAGTGAAAACAGTACTCAAAGACAGGGAGAGCAAGCTCTCTCTTGGCACTTTGGATGTGGGACATACAGCGAGATGTTTGCTGCTTTTACATTTGGCTATTGGGAGATTTACAGCACAAAGATATCCAGTTGATTTGAAGCAGTTCTGAGAAAGTCTAAACATAATGCCCACTTCTCCCTCCTGGCATTTTCCATGTGGGAGATATAGCAGGATGTATATTGGTTTTAAGGAACTGTCCCCGGACAGTGTGGGCAGAAAAGTTCCTGGCTCACTGAATGCCGTTCCTGGAGAGACACTGCGATCAATGTGGGAGATATGTCAAGATGTGTGTTGGTTTTGAGGAAGGCTCTCTGGAGAGTCTTAGCAAAGAGGTCACACGGATAATCAGAGCAATTCTCAGAGACACTGAGACCAAACTCCACAATTCCCTCCTGGCACTTTCCCTGTAGGAGATACCGCAAGACGTTTCTGTATATTGGGCACTGCGCTCTGCAGCGTGTTAGCAGAGACTTTCCCGGGACAGTAAAACCTGACGTCAGAGACACTGAGAAGAAGCCCCAACGTTCCTTCCAGACATTTTCAGTGTGGGTGTCTTCTTCACATGGTTCCTGGTTTCACTGCAGCTCTGAAGAGAATGTTAGGAAAGAGGCAATCGGGAGAGTAAAAAGCAGTACTCAAAGACAGGGAGAGCAAGCTCAACATTATTCTCTTGGCACTTTCCATGTAGTAGATATAGCAGGATATATATCGGTTTTGAGGACAACTCAGTGGACAGTGTAGGCAGAAAAGTTCCTGGCTCACTGAATGCCGTTCCTGGAGAGACACTGCGATCAAATCCTACAATTGCCTAATAGCACTTTCCATGTGGGAGATATGTCAAGATGTGCTTTGGTTTGGAGCACAACTCTCTCGAGAGAACGTTAGCAAAGAGGTAACCGGGAGAGTAGAAAGCAGTACTCAAAGACAGGGAGAGCAAGCTCTCTCTTGGCACTTTGGATGTGGGACATACAGCGAGATGTTTGCTGCTTTTACATTTGGCTATTGGGAGATTTACAGCACAAAGATATCCAGTTGATTTGAAGCAGTTCTGAGAAAGTCTAAACATAATGCCCACTTCTCCCTCCTGGCATTTTCCATGTGGGAGATATAGCAGGATGTATATTGGTTTTAAGGAACCGTCCCCGGACAGTGTAGGCAGAAAAGTTCCTGGCTCACTGAATGCCGTTCCTGGAGAGACACTGCGATCAATGTGGGAGATATGTCAAGATGTGTGTTGGTTTTGAGGACGGCTCTCTGGAGAGACTTAGCAAAGAGGTCACACGGATAATCAGAGCAATTCTCAGAGACACTGAGACCAAACTCCACAATTCCCTCCTGGCACTTTCCCTGTAGGAGATACCGCAAGACGTTTCTGTATATTGGGCACTGCGCTCTGCAGCGTGTTAGCAGAGACTTTCCCGGGACAGTAAAACCTGACATCAGAGACACTGAGAAGAAGCCCCAACGTTCCTTGCAGTCATTTTCAGTGTGGGTGCCTTCTCCACATGGTTCCTGGTTTCACTGCAGCTCTGAAGAGAATGTTAGCAAAGAGGTAACCGGGAGAGTAGAAAGCAGTACTCAAAGACAGGGAGAGCAAGCTCTCTCTTGGCACTTTGGATGTGGGACATACAGCGAGATGTTTGCTGCTTTTACATTTGGCTATTGGGAGATTTACAGCACAAAGATATCCAGTTGATTTGAAGCAGTTCTGAGAAAGTCTAAACATAATGCCCACTTCTCCCTCCTGGCATTTTCCATGTGGGAGATATAGCAGGATGTATATTGGTTTTAAGGAACTGTCCCCGGACAGTGTGGGCAGAAAAGTTCCTGGCTCCTTGAATGCCGTTCCTGGAGACACTGCGATCAGTGTGGGAGATATGTCAAGATGTGTGTTGGTTTTGAGGAAGGCTCTCTGGAGAGTCTTAGCAAAGAGGTCACACGGATAATCAGAGCAATTCTCAGAGACACTGAGACCAAACTCCACAATTCCCTCCTGGCACTTTCCCTGTAGGAGATACCGCAAGACGTTTCTGTATATTGGGCACTGCGCTCTGCAGCGTGTTAGCAGAGACTTTCCCGGGACAGTAAAACCTGACATCAGAGACACTGAGAAGAAGCCCCAACGTTCCTTCCAGACACTTTCAGTGTGGGTGCCTTCTCCACATGGTTCCTGGTTTCACTGCAGCTCTGAAGAGAATGTTAGCAAAGAGGTAACCGGGAGAGTAGAAAGCAGTACTCAAAGACAGGGAGAGCAAGCTCTACATTATTCTCTTGGCACTTTCCATGTAGTAGATATAGCAGGATATATATCGGTTTTGAGGACAACTCAGTGGACAGTGTAGGCAGAAAAGTTCCTGGCTCACTGAATGCCGTTCCTGGAGAGACACTGCGATCAATGTGGGAGATATGTCAAGATGTGTGTTGGTTTTGAGGAAGGCTCTCTGTAGAGTCTTAGCAAAGAGGTCACACGGATAATCAGAGCAATTCTCAGAGACACTGAGAACAGCTATACAATTCACTTTTGGCCCTTTGGTTGTTTTACGTATAACGAGACCTTTATGGATTTTGAGGAGAACTCCTCGAGGGTGTAGAAGAAAAAGTTGATGGCACACTGAATGCCGTTATTGGAGACACTGAGAAACAAGCCCTACAATTCCCTCCTGGCTCTTTCCGTGTTATTGTTGGTTGCTTTTGCGCCTAGCTCTATGGCGAGAGTAGGCAGAGACATAATTAGGTGACTTGAAGCAGTTCCTATCGAGTCCAAGAACAGTCCCCACCTTTCCCTGCTGGCAGTTTCGATGTGGAGATATGTCTTGATAGGTGCTTTGCTTTTGAGCACAACTCTCTCGAGAGAATGTTAGCAAAGAGGTAACCGGGACAGTGAAAACAGTACTCAAAGACAGGGAGAGCAAGCTCTCTCTTGGAAATCTGGATGTGGGACATAGAGCAAGATGTTTTCTGCTATTACATTTGGCTGTTGGGAGATTTAGAGCACAAAGATATCTAGTTGCGTAGCCAAACAGACCTGAGGGCTGCAGGCTTTCCTGCTGCCTTCAGCCTCAAAACCACCCTTTTCCACTTGGCGCCGCGCCAGGAACAAAAATGGCCATCTGTCTGGAGACTGGTCCCATGCACATAGAGCCAGCAGGGAAAACTATGCCTTGTTCTAAAGCTCTTTGGGAACCGCTTGCATAGCCCCACAGACCTGGGGGCTGCAGGCTTTCCTGCTGCCTTCAGCCTCAAAACCACCCTTTCCCACTTGGCACCGTGCCAGGCCCCAAAATGGCCATCTGTCTGGAGATTGGTCCCACGCACAAAAAGCCAGCAGGGAAAACAATGCCTTGTTCTATAGCTCTTTGGGAACCGCTTGTATAGTCCCAAACACCTGGGGGCTGCAGGCTTTCCTGCTGCCTTCAGCCTCAAAACCACCCTTTCCCACTTGGCGCCGCGCCAGGAACAAAAATGGCCATCTGCCTGGAGATTGGTCCCACGCCCAAAGAGCCAGCAGGGAAAACTATGCCTTGTTCTAAAGTTTTTTGGGAACCGCTTGCATAGCCCCACACACCTGGGGGCTGCAGGCTTTCCTGCTGCCTTCAGTCTCAAAACCACCCTTTCCCACTAGGCGCCGCTCTAGGCCAAAAAAATGGCCATCTGTCTGGAGATTGGTCCCACGCCCAAAGAGCCAGCAGGGAAAACTATGCCTTGTTCTAAAGCTCTTTGGGAACCGCTTGCGTAGCCCCACACACCTGGGGGCTGCAGGCTTTCCTGCTGCCTTCAGTCTCAAAACCACCCATTCCCACTTGGCGCCGCGCCAGGCACAAAAATGGCCATATCTCAGGAGATTGGTCCCACGCCCAAAGAGCCAGCAGGGAAAACTATGCCTTGTTCTAAAGCTCTTTGGGAACCGCTTGCGTAGCCCCACAGACCTGGGGACTGCAGGCTTTCCTGCTGCCTTCAGTCTCAAAACCACCCATTCCCACTTGGCGCCGCGCCAGGCACAAAAATGGCCATCTGTCTGGAGATTGGTCCCACGCCCAAAGAGGCAGCAGGGAAAACTATGCCTTGTTCTAAAGCTCTTTGGGAACCGCTTGCATAGCCCCACAGACCTGGGGGCTGCAGGCTTTCCTGCTGCCTTCAGCCTCAAAAACCACCCTTTCCCACTTGGCGCCGCTCTAGGCCCAAAAATGGCCATATGTCTGGAGACTGGTCCCACGCCCAAAGAGCCAGCAGGGAAAACTATGCCTTGTTCTATAGCTCTTTGGGAACCGCTTGTATAGTCCCAAACACCTGGGTGCTGCAGGCTTTCCTGCTGCCTTCAGCCTCAAAACCACCCTTTCGCACTTGGCGCTGCGCCAGGAACAAAAATGGCCATCTGCCTGGAGATTGGTCCCACGCCCAAAGAGCCAGCAGGGAAAACTATGCCTTGTTCTAAAGCTCTTTGGGAACCGCTTGCGTAGCCCCACAGACCTGGGGGCTGCAGGCTTTCCTGCTGCCTTCAGCCTCAAAACCACCCTTTCCCATTTGGCGCCGCACCAGGCCCAAAAATGGCCATCTGTCTGGAGATTGGTCCCACGCCCAAAGAGCCAGCAGGGAGAACTATGCCTTGTTCTAAAGCTCTTTGGGAACCGCTTGCGTAGCCCCACACACCTGGGGGCTGCAGGCTTTCCTGCTGCCTTCAGCCTCAAAACCACCCTTTCCCATTTGGCGCCGCGCCAGGCCCAAAAATGGCCATCTGTCTGGAGATTGGTCCCATGTCCAAAGAGCCAGCAGGGAAAACTCTGCCTTATTCTCAAGCTCTTTGGGAACCGCTTGCGTAGCCCCACACACCTGGGGGCTGCAGGCTTTCCTGCTGCCTTCAGCCTCAAAAACCACCCTTTCCCACTTGGCGCCGCGCCAGGCCCTTGCTGCTTTTATGTTTGGCTGTTGGGAGATTTACAGCACAAAGATATCTAGTTGATTTGAAGCAGTTCTGAGAAAGTCTAAACATAATGCCCACTTCTCCCTCCTGGCATTTTCCATGTGGGAGATATAGCAGGATGTATATTGGTTTTGAGGAACCGTCCCCAGACAGTGTAGGCAGAAAAGTTCCTGGCTCACTGAATGCCGTTCCTGGAGAGACACTGCGATCAATGTGGGAGATATGTCAAGATGTGTGTTGGTTTTGAGGACGGCTCTCTGGAGAGACTTAGCAAAGAGGTCACATGGATAATCAGAGCAATTCTCAGAGACACTGAGACCAAACTCCACAATTCCCTCCTGGCACTTTCCCTGTAGGAGATACCGCAAGACGTTTCTGTATATTGGGCACTGCGCTCTGCAGCGTGTTAGCAGAGACTTTCCCGGGACAGTAAAACCTGACGTCAGAGACACTGAGAAGAAGCCCCAACGTTCCTTCCAGACATTTTCAGTGTGGGTGCTTCTTCACATGGTTCCTGGTTTCACTGCAGCTCTGAAGAGAATGTTAGCAAAGAGGTAATCGGGAGAGTAAAAAGCAGTACTCAAAGACAGGGAGAGCAAGCTCTACATTATTCTCTTGGCACTTTCCATGTAGTAGATATAGCAGGATATATATCGGTTTTGAGGACAACTCAGTGGACAGTGTAGGCAAAAAAGTTCCTGGCTCACTGAATGCCGTTCCTGGAGAGACACTGCGATCAAATCCTACAATTGCCTAATAGCACTTTCCATGTGGGAGATATGTCAAGATGTGCTTTGGTTTGGAGCACAACTCTCTCGAGAGAACGTTAGCAAAGAGGTAACCGGGAGAGTAGAAAGCAGTACTCAAAGACAGGGAGAGCAAGCTCTCTCTTGGCACTTTGGATGTGGGACATACAGCGAGATGTTTGCTGCTTTTACATTTGGCTATTGGGAGATTTACAGCACAAAGATATCCAGTTGATTTGAAGCAGTTCTGAGAAAGTCTAAACATAATGCCCACTTCTCCCTCCTGGCATTTTCCATGTGGGAGATATAGCAGGATGTATATTGGTTTTAAGGAACTGTCCCCGGACAGTGTGGGCAGAAAAGTTCCTGGCTCCTTGAATGCCGTTCCTGGAGACACTGCGATTAGTGTGGGAGATATGTCAAGATGTGTGTTGGTTTTGAGGAAGGCTCTCTGGAGAGTCTTAGCAAAGAGGTCACACGGATAATCAGAGCAATTCTCAGAGACACTGAGACCAAACTCCACAATTCCCTCCTGGCACTTTCCCTGTAGGAGATACCGCAAGACGTTTCTGTATATTGGGCACTGCGCTCTGCAGCGTATTAGCAGAGACTTTCCCGGGACAGTAAAACCTGACATCAGAGACACTGAGAAGAAGCCCCAACGTTCCTTCCAGACATTTTCAGTGTGGGTGCCTTCTCCACATGGTTCCTGGTTTCACTGCAGCTCTGAAGAGAATGTTAGCAAAGAGGTAACCGGGAGAGTAGAAAGCAGTACTCAAAGACAGGGAGAGCAAGCTCTCTCTTGGCACTTTGGATGTGGGACATACAGCGAGATGTTTGCTGCTTTTACATTTGGCTATTGGGAGATTTACAGCACAAAGATATCCAGTTGATTTGAAGCAGTTCTGAGAAAGTCTAAACATAATGCCCACTTCTCCCTCCTGGCATTTTCCATGTGGGAGATATAGCAGGATGTATATTGGTTTTAAGGAACTGTCCCCGGACAGTGTGGGCAGAAAAGTTCCTGGCTCCTTGAATGCCGTTCCTGGAGACACTGCGATCAGTGTGGGAGATATGTCAAGATGTGTGTTGGTTTTGAGGACGTCTCTCTGGAGAGACTTTGCAAAGAGGTCACACGGATAATCAGAGCAATTCTCAGAGACACTGAGACCAAACTCCACAATTCCCTCCTGGCACTTTCCCTGTAGGAGATACCGCAAGACGTTTCTGTATATTGGGCACTGCGCTCTGCAGCGTGTTAGCAGAGACTTTCCCGGGACAGTAAAACCTGACATCAGAGACACTGAGAAGAAGCCCCAACGTTCCTTCCAGACATTTTCAGTGTGGGTGCCTTCTCCACATGGTTCCTGGTTTCACTGCAGCTCTGAAGAGAATGTTAGCAAAGAGGTAACCGGGAGAGTAGAAAGCAGTACTCAAAGACAGGGAGAGCAAGCTCTACATTATTCTCTTGGCACTTTCCATGTAGTAGATATAGCAGGATATATATCGGTTTTGAGGACAACTCAGTGGACAGTGTAGGCAGAAAAGTTCCTGGCTCACTGAATGCCGTTCCTGGAGAGACACTGCGATCAATGTGGGAGATATGTCAAGATGTGTGTTGGTTTTGAGGAAGGCTCTCTGGAGAGTCTTAGCAAAGAGGTCACACGGATAATCAGAGCAATTCTCAGAGACACTGAGAACAGCTATACAATTCACTTTTGGCCCTTTGGTTGTTTTACGTATAACGAGACCTTTATGGATTTTGAGGAGAACTCCTCGAGGGTGTAGAAGAAAAAGTTGATGGCACACTGAATGCCGTTATTGGAGACACTGAGAAACAAGCCCTACAATTCCCTCCTGGCTCTTTCCGTGTTATTGTTGGTTGCTTTTGCGCCTAGCTCTATGGCGAGAGTAGGCAGAGACATAATTAGGTGACTTGAAGCAGTTCCTATCGAGTCCAAGAACAGTCCCCACCTTTCCCTGCTGGCAGTTTCGATGTGGAGATATGTCTTGATAGGTGCTTTGCTTTTGAGCACAACTCTCTCGAGAGAATGTTAGCAAAGAGGTAACCGGGACAGTGAAAACAGTACTCAAAGACAGGGAGAGCAAGCTCTCTCTTGGAAATCTGGATGTGGGACATAGAGCAAGATGTTTTCTGCTATTACATTTGGCTGTTGGGAGATTTAGAGCACAAAGATATCTAGTTGCGTAGCCAAACAGACCTGAGGGCTGCAGGGTTTCCTGCTGCCTTCAGCCTCAAAACCACCCTTTCCCACTTGGTGCCGTGCCAGGCACAAAAATAGCCATCTGTCTGGAGACTGGTCCCACGCCCAAAGAGCCAGCAGGGAAAACTATGCCTTGTTCTAAAGCTCTTTGGGAACCGCTTCCGTAGCCCCACACACCTGGGGGCTGCAGGCTTTCCTGCTGCCTTCAGTCTCAAAACCACCCTTTCCCACTAGGCGCCGCTCTAGGCCAAAAAAATGGCCATCTGTCTGGAGATTGGTCCCACGCCCAAAGAGCCAGCAGGGAAAACTATGCCTTGTTCTAAAGCTCTTTGGCAACCGCTTGCGTAGGCCCACAGACCTGGGGGCTGCAGGCTTTCCTGCTGCCTTCAGCCTCAAAACCACCCTTTTCCACTTGGCGCCGCGCCAGGAACAAAAATGGCCATCTGTCTGGAGACTGGTCCCATGCACATAGAGCCAGCAGGGAAAACTATGCCTTGTTCTAAAGCTCTTTGGGAACCGCTTGCATAGCCCCACAGACCTGGGGGCTGCAGGCTTTCCTGCTGCCTTCAGCCTCAAAACCACCCTTTCCCACTTGGCACCGTGCCAGGCCCCAAAATGGCCATCTGTCTGGAGATTGGTCCCACGCACAAAAAGCCAGCAGGGAAAACAATGCCTTGTTCTATAGCTCTTTGGGAACCGCTTGTATAGTCCCAAACACCTGGGGGCTGCAGGCTTTCCTGCTGCCTTCAGCCTCAAAACCACCCTTTCCCACTTGGCGCCGCGCCAGGAACAAAAATGGCCATCTGCCTGGAGATTGGTCCCACGCCCAAAGAGCCAGCAGGGAAAACTATGCCTTGTTCTAAAGTTTTTTGGGAACCGCTTGCATAGCCCCACAGACCTGGGGGCTGCAGGCTTTCCTGCTGCCTTCAGTCTCAAAACGACCCTTTCCCACTAGGCGCCGCTCTAGGCCAAAAAAATGGCCATCTGTCTGGAGATTGGTCCCACGCCCAAAGAGCCAGCAGGGAAAACTATGCCTTGTTCTAAAGCTCTTTGGGAACCGCTTGCGTAGCCCCACACACCTGGGGGCTGCAGGCTTTCCTGCTGCCTTCAGTCTCAAAACCACCCATTCCCACTTGGCGCCGCGCCAGGCACAAAAATGGCCATATCTCAGGAGATTGGTCCCACGCCCAAAGAGCCAGCAGGGAAAACTATGCCTTGTTCTAAAGCTCTTTGGGAACCGCTTGCGTAGCCCCACACACCTGGGGGCTGCAGGCTTTCCTGCTGCCTTCAGCCTCAAAACCACCCTTTCCCATTTGGCGCCGCGCCAGGCCCAAAAATGGCCATCTGTCTGGAGATTGGTCCCATGTCCAAAGAGCCAGCAGGGAAAACTCTGCCTTATTCTCAAGCTCTTTGGGAACCGCTTGCGTAGCCCCACACACCTGGGGGCTGCAGGCTTTCCTGCTGCCTTCAGCCTCAAAACCACCCTTTCCCACTTGGCGCCGCGCCAGGCCCTTGCTGCTTTTATGTTTGGCTGTTGGGAGATTTACAGCACAAAGATATCTAGTTGATTTGAAGCAGTTCTGAGAAAGTCTAAACATAATGCCCACTTCTCCCTCCTGGCATTTTCCATGTGGGAGATATAGCAGGATGTATATTGGTTTTGAGGAACCGTCCCCAGACAGTGTAGGCAGAAAAGTTCCTGGCTCACTGAATGCCGTTCCTGGAGAGACACTGCGATCAATGTGGGAGATATGTCAAGATGTGTGTTGGTTTTGAGGACGGCTCTCTGGAGAGACTTAGCAAAGAGGTCACACGGATAATCAGAGCAATTCTCAGAGACACTGAGACCAAACTCCACAATTCCCTCCTGGCACTTTCCCTGTAGGAGATACCGCAAGACGTTTCTGTATATTGGGCACTGCGCTCTGCAGCGTGTTAGCAGAGACTTTCCCGGGACAGTAAAACCTGACATCAGAGACACTGAGAAGAAGCCCCAACGTTCCTTCCAGACATTTTCAGTGTGGGTGCCTTCTCCACATGGTTCCTGGTTTCACTGCAGCTCTGAAGAGAATGTTAGCAAAGAGGTAACCGGGAGAGTAGAAAGCAGTACTCAAAGACAGGGAGAGCAAGCTCTACATTATTCTCTTGGCACTTTCCATGTAGTAGATATAGCAGGATATATATCGGTTTTGAGGACAACTCAGTGGACAGTGTAGGCAGAAAAGTTCCTGGCTCACTGAATGCCGTTCCTGGAGAGACACTGCGATCAATGTGGGAGATATGTCAAGATGTGTGTTGGTTTTGAGGAAGGCTCTCTGGAGAGTCTTAGCAAAGAGGTCACACGGATAATCAGAGCAATTCTCAGAGACACTGAGAACAGCTATACAATTCACTTTTGGCCCTTTGGTTGTTTTACGTATAACGAGACCTTTATGGATTTTGAGGAGAACTCCTCGAGGGTGTAGAAGAAAAAGTTGATGGCACACTGAATGCCGTTATTGGAGACACTGAGAAACAAGCCCTACAATTCCCTCCTGGCTCTTTCCGTGTTATTGTTGGTTGCTTTTGCGCCTAGCTCTATGGCGAGAGTAGGCAGAGACATAATTAGGTGACTTGAAGCAGTTCCTATCGAGTCCAAGAACAGTCCCCACCTTTCCCTGCTGGCAGTTTCGATGTGGAGATATGTCTTGATAGGTGCTTTGCTTTTGAGCACAACTCTCTCGAGAGAATGTTAGCAAAGAGGTAACCGGGACAGTGAAAACAGTACTCAAAGACAGGGAGAGCAAGCTCTCTCTTGGAAATCTGGATGTGGGACATAGAGCAAGATGTTTTCTGCTATTACATTTGGCTGTTGGGAGATTTAGAGCACAAAGATATCTAGTTGCGTAGCCAAACAGACCTGAGGGCTGCAGGGTTTCCTGCTGCCTTCAGCCTCAAAACCACCCTTTCCCACTTGGTGCCGTGCCAGGCACAAAAATAGCCATCTGTCTGGAGACTGGTCCCACGCCCAAAGAGCCAGCAGGGAAAACTATGCCTTGTTCTAAAGCTCTTTGGGAACCGCTTCCGTAGCCCCACACACCTGGGGGCTGCAGGCTTTCCTGCTGCCTTCAGTCTCAAAACCACCCTTTCCCACTAGGCGCCGCTCTAGGCCAAAAAAATGGCCATCTGTCTGGAGATTGGTCCCACGCCCAAAGAGCCAGCAGGGAAAACTATGCCTTGTTCTAAAGCTCTTTGGCAACCGCTTGCGTAGGCCCACAGACCTGGGGGCTGCAGGCTTTCCTGCTGCCTTCAGCCTCAAAACCACCCTTTTCCACTTGGCGCCGCGCCAGGAACAAAAATGGCCATCTGTCTGGAGACTGGTCCCATGCACATAGAGCCAGCAGGGAAAACTATGCCTTGTTCTAAAGCTCTTTGGGAACCGCTTGCATAGCCCCACAGACCTGGGGGCTGCAGGCTTTCCTGCTGCCTTCAGCCTCAAAACCACCCTTTCCCACTTGGCACCGTGCCAGGCCCCAAAATGGCCATCTGTCTGGAGATTGGTCCCACGCACAAAAAGCCAGCAGGGAAAACAATGCCTTGTTCTATAGCTCTTTGGGAACCGCTTGTATAGTCCCAAACACCTGGGGGCTGCAGGCTTTCCTGCTGCCTTCAGCCTCAAAACCACCCTTTCCCACTTGGCGCCGCGCCAGGAACAAAAATGGCCATCTGCCTGGAGATTGGTCCCACGCCCAAAGAGCCAGCAGGGAAAACTATGCCTTGTTCTAAAGTTTTTTGGGAACCGCTTGCATAGCCCCACAGACCTGGGGGCTGCAGGCTTTCCTGCTGCCTTCAGTCTCAAAACGACCCTTTCCCACTAGGCGCCGCTCTAGGCCAAAAAAATGGCCATCTGTCTGGAGATTGGTCCCACGCCCAAAGAGCCAGCAGGGAAAACTATGCCTTGTTCTAAAGCTCTTTGGGAACCGCTTGCGTAGCCCCACACACCTGGGGGCTGCAGGCTTTCCTGCTGCCTTCAGTCTCAAAACCACCCATTCCCACTTGGCGCCGCGCCAGGCACAAAAATGGCCATATCTCAGGAGATTGGTCCCACGCCCAAAGAGCCAGCAGGGAAAACTATGCCTTGTTCTAAAGCTCTTTGGGAACCGCTTGCGTAGCCCCACACACCTGGGGGCTGCAGGCTTTCCTGCTGCCTTCAGCCTCAAAACCACCCTTTCCCATTTGGCGCCGCGCCAGGCCCAAAAATGGCCATCTGTCTGGAGATTGGTCCCATGTCCAAAGAGCCAGCAGGGAAAACTCTGCCTTATTCTCAAGCTCTTTGGGAACCGCTTGCGTAGCCCCACAGACCTGGGGGCTGCAGGCTTTCCTGCTGCCTTCAGCCTCAAAACCACCCTTTCCCACTTGGCGCCGCGCCAGGCCCTTGCTGCTTTTATGTTTGGCTGTTGGGAGATTTACAGCACAAAGATATCTAGTTGATTTGAAGCAGTTCTGAGAAAGTCTAAACATAATGCCCACTTCTCCCTCCTGGCATTTTCCATGTGGGAGATATAGCAGGATGTATATTGGTTTTGAGGAACCGTCCCCAGACAGTGTAGGCAGAAAAGTTCCTGGCTCACTGAATGCCGTTCCTGGAGAGACACTGCGATCAATGTGGGAGATATGTCAAGATGTGTGTTGGTTTTGAGGACGGCTCTCTGGAGAGACTTAGCAAAGAGGTCACACGGATAATCAGAGCAATTCTCAGAGACACTGAGACCAAACTCCACAATTCCCTCCTGGCACTTTCCCTGTAGGAGATACCGCAAGACGTTTCTGTATATTGGGCACTGCGCTCTGCAGCGTGTTAGCAGAGACTTTCCCGGGACAGTAAAACCTGACGTCAGAGACACTGAGAAGAAGCCCCAACGTTCCTTCCAGACATTTTCAGTGTGGGTGCCTTCTTCACATGGTTCCTGCTTTCACTGCAGCTCTGAAGAGAATGTTAGCAAAGAGGTAACCGGGAGAGTAGAAAGCAGTACTCAAAGACAGGGAGAGCAAGCTCTACATTATTCTCTTGGCACTTTCCATGTAGTAGATATAGCAGGATATATATCGGTTTTGAGGACAACTCAGTGGACAGTGTAGGCAGAAAAGTTCCTGGCTCACTGAATGCCGTTCCTGGAGAGACACTGCGATCAAATCCTACAATTGCCTAATAGCACTTTCCATGTGGGAGATATGTCAAGATGTGCTTTGGTTTGGAGCACAACTCTCTCGAGAGAACGTTAGCAAAGAGGTAACCGGGAGAGTAGAAAGCAGCACTCAAAGACAGGGAGAGCAAGCTCTCTCTTGGCACTTTGGATGTGGGACATACAGCGAGATGTTTGCTGCTTTTACATTTGCCTATTGGGAGATTTACAGCACAAAGATATCCAGTTGATTTGAAGCAGTTCTGAGAAAGTCTAAACATAATGCCCACTTCTCCCTCCTGGCATTTTCCATGTGGGAGATATAGCAGGATGTATATTGGTTTTAAGGAACTGTCCCCGGACAGTGTGGGCAGAAAAGTTCCTGGCTCCTTGAATGCCGTTCCTGGAGACACTGCGATCAGTGTGGGAGATAGGTCAAGATGTGTGTTGGTTTTGAGGAAGGCTCTCTGGAGAGTCTTAGCAAAGAGGTCACACGGATAATCAGAGCAATTCTCAGAGACACTGAGACCAAACTCCACAATTCCCTCCTGGCACTTTCCCTGTAGGAGATACCGCAAGACGTTTCTGTATATTGGGCACTGCGCTCTGCAGCGTGTTAGCAGAGACTTTCCCGGGACAGTAAAACCTGACATCAGAGACACTGAGAAGAAGCCCCAACGTTCCTTCCAGACATTTTCAGTGTGGGTGCCTTCTCCACATGGTTCCTGCTTTCACTGCAGCTCTGAAGAGAATGTTAGGAAAGAGGTAATCGGGAGAGTAGAAAGCAGTACTCAAAGACAGGGAGAGCAAGCTCTACATTATTCTCTTGGCACTTTCCATGTAGTAGATATAGCAGGATATATATCGGTTTTGAGGACAACTCAGTGGACAGTGTAGGCAGAAAAGTTCCTGGCTCACTGAATGTCGTTCCTGGAGAGACACTGCGATCAAATCCTACAATTGCCTAATAGCACTTTCCATGTGGGAGATATGTCAAGATGTGCTTTGGTTTGGAGCACAACTCTCTCGAGAGAACGTTAGCAAAGAGGTAACCGGGAGAGTAGAAAGCAGTACTCAAAGACAGGGAGAGCAAGCTCTCTCTTGGCACTTTGGATGTGGGACATACAGCGAGATGTTTGCTGCTTTTACATTTGGCTATTGGGAGATTTACAGCACAAAGATATCCAGTTGATTTGAAGCAGTTCTGAGAAAGTCTAAACATAATGCCCACTTCTCCCTCCTGGCATTTTCCATGTGGGAGATATAGCAGGATGTATATTGGTTTTAAGGAACTGTCCCCGGACAGTGTGGGCAGAAAAGTTCCTGGCTCCTTGAATGCCGTTCCTGGAGACACTGCGATCAGTGTGGGACATATGTCAAGATGTGTGTTGGTTTTGAGGAAGGCTCTCTGGAGAGACTTAGCAAAGAGGTCACACGGATAATCAGAGCAATTCTCAGAGACACTGAGACCAAACTCTACAATTCCTCCTGGCACTTTCCCTGTAGGAGATACGGCAAGACGTTTCTGTATATTGGGCACTGCGCTCTGCAGCGTGTTAGCAGAGACTTTCCCGGGACAGTGAAACCCGATGTCAGAGACACTGAGAAGAAGCCCCAACGTTCCTTCCAGACATTTTCAGTGTGGGTGCCTTCTCCACATGGTTCCTGGTTTCACTGCAGCTCTGAAGAGAATGTTAGCAAAGAGGTAATCGGGAGAGTAGAAAGCAGTACTCAAAGACAGGGAGAGCAAGCTCTCTCTTGGCACTTTGGATGTGGGACATACAGCGAGATGTTCGATGCTTTTACATTTGGCTATTGGGAGATTTACAGCACAAAGATATCCAGTTGATTTGAAGCAGGTCTGAGAAAGTCTAAACATAATGCCCACTTCTCCCTCCTGGCATTTTCCATGTGGGAGATATAGCAGGATGTATATTGGTTTTAAGGAACTGTCCCCGGACAGTGTGGGCAGAAAAGTTCCTGGCTCCTTGAATGCCGTTCCTGGAGACACTGCGATCAGTGTGGGAGATATGTCAAGATGTGTGTTGGTTTTGAGGAAGGCTCTCTGTAGAGTCTTAGCAAAGAGGTCACACGGATAATCAGAGCAATTCTCAGAGACACTGAGACCAAACTCCACAATTCCTCCTGGCACTTTCCCTGTAGGAGATACCGCAAGACGTTTCTGTATATTGGGCACTGCGCTCTGCAGCGTGTTAGCAGAGACTTTCCCGGGACAGTAAAACCTGACATCAGAGACACTGAGAAGAAGCCCCAACGTTCCTTCCAGTCATTTTCAGTGTGGGTGCCTTCTCCACATGGTTCCTGGTTTCACTGCAGCTCTGAAGAGAATGTTAGCAAAGAGGAAATCGGGACAGTGAAAACAGTACTCAAAGACAGGGAGAGCAAGCTCTCTCTTGGCACTTTGGATGTGGGACATACAGCGAGATGTTTGCTGCTTTTACATTTGGCTATTGGGAGATTTACAGCACAAAGATATCCAGTTGATTTGAAGCAGTTCTGAGAAAGTCTAAACATAATGCCCACTTCTCCCTCCTGGCATTTTCCATGTGGGAGATATAGCAGGATGTATATTGGTTTTAAGGAACTGTCCCCGGACAGTGTGGGCAGAAAAGTTCCTGGCTCACTGAATGCCGTTCCTGGAGACACTGCGATCAGTGTGGGAGATAGGTCAAGATGTGTGTTGGTTTTGAGGAAGGCTCTCTGGAGAGTCTTAGCAAAGAGGTCACACGGATAATCAGAGCAATTCTCAGAGACACTGAGACCAAACTCCACAATTCCCTCCTGGCACTTTCCCTGTAGGAGATACCGCAAGACGTTTCTGTATATTGGGCACTGCGCTCTGCAGCGTGTTAGCAGAGACTTTCCCGGGACAGTAAAACCTGACATCAGAGACACTGAGAAGAAGCCCCAACGTTCCTTCCAGACATTTTCAGTGTGGGTGCCTTCTCCACATGGTTCCTGCTTTCACTGCAGCTCTGAAGAGAATGTTAGGAAAGAGGTAATCGGGAGAGTAGAAAGCAGTACTCAAAGACAGGGAGAGCAAGCTCTACATTATTCTCTTGGCACTTTCCATGTAGTAGATATAGCAGGATATATATCGGTTTTGAGGACAACTCAGTGGACAGTGTAGGCAGAAAAGTTCCTGGCTCACTGAATGCCGTTCCTGGAGAGACACTGCGATCAAATCCTACAATTGCCTAATAGCACTTTCCATGTGGGAGATATGTCAAGATGTGCTTTGGTTTGGAGCACAACTCTCTCGAGAGAACGTTAGCAAAGAGGTAACCGGGAGAGTAGAAAGCAGTACTCAAAGACAGGGAGAGCAAGCTCTCTCTTGGCACTTTGGATGTGGGACATACAGCGAGATGTTTGCTGCTTTTACATTTGGCTATTGGGAGATTTACAGCACAAAGATATCCAGTTGATTTGAAGCAGTTCTGAGAAAGTCTAAACATAATGCCCACTTCTCCCTCCTGGCATTTTCCATGTGGGAGATATAGCAGGATGTATATTGGTTTTAAGGAACTGTCCCCGGACAGTGTGGGCAGAAAAGTTCCTGGCTCCTTGAATGCCGTTCCTGGAGACACTGCGATCAGTGTGGGACATATGTCAAGATGTGTGTTGGTTTTGAGGAAGGCTCTCTGGAGAGACTTAGCAAAGAGGTCACACGGATAATCAGAGCAATTCTCAGAGACACTGAGACCAAACTCTACAATTCCTCCTGGCACTTTCCCTGTAGGAGATACGGCAAGACGTTTCTGTATATTGGGCACTGCGCTCTGCAGCGTGTTAGCAGAGACTTTCCCGGGACAGTGAAACCCGATGTCAGAGACACTGAGAAGAAGCCCCAACGTTCCTTCCAGACATTTTCAGTGTGGGTGCCTTCTCCACATGGTTCCTGGTTTCACTGCAGCTCTGAAGAGAATGTTAGCAAAGAGGTAATCGGGAGAGTAGAAAGCAGTACTCAAAGACAGGGAGAGCAAGCTCTCTCTTGGCACTTTGGATGTGGGACATACAGCGAGATGTTCGATGCTTTTACATTTGGCTATTGGGAGATTTACAGCACAAAGATATCCAGTTGATTTGAAGCAGGTCTGAGAAAGTCTAAACATAATGCCCACTTCTCCCTCCTGGCATTTTCCATGTGGGAGATATAGCAGGATGTATATTGGTTTTAAGGAACTGTCCCCGGACAGTGTGGGCAGAAAAGTTCCTGGCTCCTTGAATGCCGTTCCTGGAGACACTGCGATCAGTGTGGGAGATATGTCAAGATGTGTGTTGGTTTTGAGGAAGGCTCTCTGTAGAGTCTTAGCAAAGAGGTCACACGGATAATCAGAGCAATTCTCAGAGACACTGAGACCAAACTCCACAATTCCTCCTGGCACTTTCCCTGTAGGAGATACCGCAAGACGTTTCTGTATATTGGGCACTGCGCTCTGCAGCGTGTTAGCAGAGACTTTCCCGGGACAGTAAAACCTGACATCAGAGACACTGAGAAGAAGCCCCAACGTTCCTTCCAGTCATTTTCAGTGTGGGTGCCTTCTCCACATGGTTCCTGGTTTCACTGCAGCTCTGAAGAGAATGTTAGCAAAGAGGAAATCGGGACAGTGAAAACAGTACTCAAAGACAGGGAGAGCAAGCTCTCTCTTGGCACTTTGGATGTGGGACATACAGCGAGATGTTTGCTGCTTTTACATTTGGCTATTGGGAGATTTACAGCACAAAGATATCCAGTTGATTTGAAGCAGTTCTGAGAAAGTCTAAACATAATGCCCACTTCTCCCTCCTGGCATTTTCCATGTGGGAGATATAGCAGGATGTATATTGGTTTTAAGGAACTGTCCCCGGACAGTGTGGGCAGAAAAGTTCCTGGCTCACTGAATGCCGTTCCTGGAGACACTGCGATCAGTGTGGGAGATATGTCAAGATGTGTGTTGGTTTTGAGGAAGGCTCTCTGGAGAGTCTTAGCAAAGAGGTCACACGGATAATCAGAGCAATTCTCAGAGACACTGAGACCAAACTCCACAATTCCCTCCTGGCACTTTCCCTGTAGGAGATACCGCAAGACGTTTCTGTATATTGGGCACTGCGCTCTGCAGCGTGTTAGCAGAGACTTTCCCGGGACAGTAAAACCTGACATCAGAGACACTGAGAAGAAGCCCCAACGTTCCTTCCAGTCATTTTCAGTGTGGGTGCCTTCTCCACATGGTTCCTGGTTTCACTGCAGCTCTGAAGAGAATGTTAGCAAAGAGGTAATCGGGAGAGTAGAAAGCAGTACTCAAAGACAGGGAGAGCAAGCTCTACATTATTCTCTTGGCACTTTCCATGTAGTAGATATAGCAGGATATATATCGGTTTTGAGGACAACTCAGTGGACAGTGTAGGCAGAAAAGTTCCTGGCTCACTGAATGCCGTTCCTGGAGAGACACTGCGATCAAATCCTACAATTGCCTAATAGCACTTTCCATGTGGGAGATATGTCAAGATGTGCTTTGGTTTGGAGCACAACTCTCTCGAGAGAACGTTAGCAAAGAGGTAACCGGGAGAGTAGAAAGCAGTACTCAAAGACAGGGAGAGCAAGCTCTCTCTTGGCACTTTGGATGTGGGACATACAGCGAGATGTTTGCTGCTTTTACATTTGGCTATTGGGAGATTTACAGCACAAAGATATCCAGTTGATTTGAAGCAGTTCTGAGAAAGTCTAAACATAATGCCCACTTCTCCCTCCTGGCATTTTCCATGTGGGAGATATAGCAGGATGTATATTGGTTTTAAGGAACTGTCCCCGGACAGTGTGGGCAGAAAAGTTCCTGGCTCCTTGAATGCCGTTCCTGGAGACACTGCGATCAGTGTGGGACATAGTCAAGATGTGTGTTGGTTTTGAGGAAGGCTCTCTGGAGAGACTTAGCAAAGAGGTCACACGGATAATCAGAGCAATTCTCAGAGACACTGAGACCAAACTCCACAATTCCTCCTGGCACTTTCCCTGTAGGAGATACCGCAAGACGTTTCTGTATATTGGGCACTGCGCTCTGCAGCGTGTTAGCAGAGACTTTCCCGGGACAGTGAAACCCGATGTCAGAGACACTGAGAAGAAGCCCCAACGTTCCTTCCAGACATTTTCAGTGTGGGTGCCTTCTCCACATGGTTCCTGGTTTCACTGCAGCTCTGAAGAGAATGTTAGCAAAGAGGTAACCGGGAGAGTAGAAAGCAGTACTCAAAGACAGGGAGAGCAAGCTCTCTCTTGGCACTTTGGATGTGGGACATACAGCGAGATGTTTGCTGCTTTTACATTTGGCTATTGGGAGATTTACAGCACAAAGATATCCAGTTGATTTGAAGCAGTTCTGAGAAAGTCTAAACATAATGCCCACTTCTCCCTCCTGGCATTTTCCATGTGGGAGATATAGCAGGATGTATATTGGTTTTAAGGAACTGTCCCCGGACAGTGTGGGCAGAAAAGTTCCTGGCTCCTTGAATGCCGTTCCTGGAGACACTGCGATCAGTGTGGGAGATATGTCAAGATGTGTGTTGGTTTTGAGGAAGGCTCTCTGTAGAGTCTTAGCAAAGAGGTCACACGGATAATCAGAGCAATTCTCAGAGACACTGAGACCAAACTCCACAATTCCCTCCTGGCACTTTCCCTGTAGGAGATACCGCAAGACGTTTCTGTATATTGGGCACTGCGCTCTGCAGCGTGTTAGCAGAGACTTTCCCGGGACAGTAAAACCTGACATCAGAGACACTGAGAAGAAGCCCCAACGTTCCTTCCAGTCATTTTCAGTGTGGGTGCCTTCTCCACATGGTTCCTGGTTTCACTGCAGCTCTGAAGAGAATGTTAGCAAAGAGGTAACCGGGAGAGTAGAAAGCAGTACTCAAAGACAGGGAGAGCAAGCTCTACATTATTCTCTTGGCACTTTCCATGTAGTAGATATAGCAGGATATATATCGGTTTTGAGGACAACTCAGTGGACAGTGTAGGCAGAAAAGTTCCTGGCTCACTGAATGCCGTTCCTGGAGAGACACTGCGATCAAATCCTACAATTGCCTAATAGCACTTTCCATGTGGGAGATATGTCAAGATGTGCTTTGGTTTGGAGCACAACTCTCTCGAGAGAACGTTAGCAAAGAGGTAACCGGGAGAGTAGAAAGCAGCACTCAAAGACAGGGAGAGCAAGCTCTCTCTTGGCACTTTGGATGTGGGACATACAGCGAGATGTTTGCTGCTTTTACATTTGCCTATTGGGAGATTTACAGCACAAAGATATCCAGTTGATTTGAAGCAGTTCTGAGAAAGTCTAAACATAATGCCCACTTCTCCCTCCTGGCATTTTCCATGTGGGAGATATAGCAGGATGTATATTGGTTTTAAGGAACTGTCCCCGGACAGTGTGGGCAGAAAAGTTCCTGGCTCCTTGAATGCCGTTCCTGGAGACACTGCGATCAGTGTGGGAGATAGGTCAAGATGTGTGTTGGTTTTGAGGAAGGCTCTCTGGAGAGTCTTAGCAAAGAGGTCACACGGATAATCAGAGCAATTCTCAGAGACACTGAGACCAAACTCCACAATTCCCTCCTGGCACTTTCCCTGTAGGAGATACCGCAAGACGTTTCTGTATATTGGGCACTGCGCTCTGCAGCGTGTTAGCAGAGACTTTCCCGGGACAGTAAAACCTGACATCAGAGACACTGAGAAGAAGCCCCAACGTTCCTTCCAGACATTTTCAGTGTGGGTGCCTTCTCCACATGGTTCCTGCTTTCACTGCAGCTCTGAAGAGAATGTTAGGAAAGAGGTAATCGGGAGAGTAGAAAGCAGTACTCAAAGACAGGGAGAGCAAGCTCTACATTATTCTCTTGGCACTTTCCATGTAGTAGATATAGCAGGATATATATCGGTTTTGAGGACAACTCAGTGGACAGTGTAGGCAGAAAAGTTCCTGGCTCACTGAATGTCGTTCCTGGAGAGACACTGCGATCAAATCCTACAATTGCCTAATAGCACTTTCCATGTGGGAGATATGTCAAGATGTGCTTTGGTTTGGAGCACAACTCTCTCGAGAGAACGTTAGCAAAGAGGTAACCGGGAGAGTAGAAAGCAGTACTCAAAGACAGGGAGAGCAAGCTCTCTCTTGGCACTTTGGATGTGGGACATACAGCGAGATGTTTGCTGCTTTTACATTTGGCTATTGGGAGATTTACAGCACAAAGATATCCAGTTGATTTGAAGCAGTTCTGAGAAAGTCTAAACATAATGCCCACTTCTCCCTCCTGGCATTTTCCATGTGGGAGATATAGCAGGATGTATATTGGTTTTAAGGAACTGTCCCCGGACAGTGTGGGCAGAAAAGTTCCTGGCTCCTTGAATGCCGTTCCTGGAGACACTGCGATCAGTGTGGGACATATGTCAAGATGTGTGTTGGTTTTGAGGAAGGCTCTCTGGAGAGACTTAGCAAAGAGGTCACACGGATAATCAGAGCAATTCTCAGAGACACTGAGACCAAACTCTACAATTCCTCCTGGCACTTTCCCTGTAGGAGATACGGCAAGACGTTTCTGTATATTGGGCACTGCGCTCTGCAGCGTGTTAGCAGAGACTTTCCCGGGACAGTGAAACCCGATGTCAGAGACACTGAGAAGAAGCCCCAACGTTCCTTCCAGACATTTTCAGTGTGGGTGCCTTCTCCACATGGTTCCTGGTTTCACTGCAGCTCTGAAGAGAATGTTAGCAAAGAGGTAATCGGGAGAGTAGAAAGCAGTACTCAAAGACAGGGAGAGCAAGCTCTCTCTTGGCACTTTGGATGTGGGACATACAGCGAGATGTTCGATGCTTTTACATTTGGCTATTGGGAGATTTACAGCACAAAGATATCCAGTTGATTTGAAGCAGGTCTGAGAAAGTCTAAACATAATGCCCACTTCTCCCTCCTGGCATTTTCCATGTGGGAGATATAGCAGGATGTATATTGGTTTTAAGGAACTGTCCCCGGACAGTGTGGGCAGAAAAGTTCCTGGCTCCTTGAATGCCGTTCCTGGAGACACTGCGATCAGTGTGGGAGATATGTCAAGATGTGTGTTGGTTTTGAGGAAGGCTCTCTGTAGAGTCTTAGCAAAGAGGTCACACGGATAATCAGAGCAATTCTCAGAGACACTGAGACCAAACTCCACAATTCCTCCTGGCACTTTCCCTGTAGGAGATACCGCAAGACGTTTCTGTATATTGGGCACTGCGCTCTGCAGCGTGTTAGCAGAGACTTTCCCGGGACAGTAAAACCTGACATCAGAGACACTGAGAAGAAGCCCCAACGTTCCTTCCAGTCATTTTCAGTGTGGGTGCCTTCTCCACATGGTTCCTGGTTTCACTGCAGCTCTGAAGAGAATGTTAGCAAAGAGGAAATCGGGACAGTGAAAACAGTACTCAAAGACAGGGAGAGCAAGCTCTCTCTTGGCACTTTGGATGTGGGACATACAGCGAGATGTTTGCTGCTTTTACATTTGGCTATTGGGAGATTTACAGCACAAAGATATCCAGTTGATTTGAAGCAGTTCTGAGAAAGTCTAAACATAATGCCCACTTCTCCCTCCTGGCATTTTCCATGTGGGAGATATAGCAGGATGTATATTGGTTTTAAGGAACTGTCCCCGGACAGTGTGGGCAGAAAAGTTCCTGGCTCACTGAATGCCGTTCCTGGAGACACTGCGATCAGTGTGGGAGATATGTCAAGATGTGTGTTGGTTTTGAGGAAGGCTCTCTGGAGAGTCTTAGCAAAGAGGTCACACGGATAATCAGAGCAATTCTCAGAGACACTGAGACCAAACTCCACAATTCCCTCCTGGCACTTTCCCTGTAGGAGATACCGCAAGACGTTTCTGTATATTGGGCACTGCGCTCTGCAGCGTGTTAGCAGAGACTTTCCCGGGACAGTAAAACCTGACATCAGAGACACTGAGAAGAAGCCCCAACGTTCCTTCCAGTCATTTTCAGTGTGGGTGCCTTCTCCACATGGTTCCTGGTTTCACTGCAGCTCTGAAGAGAATGTTAGCAAAGAGGTAATCGGGAGAGTAGAAAGCAGTACTCAAAGACAGGGAGAGCAAGCTCTACATTATTCTCTTGGCACTTTCCATGTAGTAGATATAGCAGGATATATATCGGTTTTGAGGACAACTCAGTGGACAGTGTAGGCAGAAAAGTTCCTGGCTCACTGAATGCCGTTCCTGGAGAGACACTGCGATCAAATCCTACAATTGCCTAATAGCACTTTCCATGTGGGAGATATGTCAAGATGTGCTTTGGTTTGGAGCACAACTCTCTCGAGAGAACGTTAGCAAAGAGGTAACCGGGAGAGTAGAAAGCAGTACTCAAAGACAGGGAGAGCAAGCTCTCTCTTGGCACTTTGGATGTGGGACATACAGCGAGATGTTTGCTGCTTTTACATTTGGCTATTGGGAGATTTACAGCACAAAGATATCCAGTTGATTTGAAGCAGTTCTGAGAAAGTCTAAACATAATGCCCACTTCTCCCTCCTGGCATTTTCCATGTGGGAGATATAGCAGGATGTATATTGGTTTTAAGGAACTGTCCCCGGACAGTGTGGGCAGAAAAGTTCCTGGCTCCTTGAATGCCGTTCCTGGAGACACTGCGATCAGTGTGGGACATAGTCAAGATGTGTGTTGGTTTTGAGGAAGGCTCTCTGGAGAGACTTAGCAAAGAGGTCACACGGATAATCAGAGCAATTCTCAGAGACACTGAGACCAAACTCCACAATTCCTCCTGGCACTTTCCCTGTAGGAGATACCGCAAGACGTTTCTGTATATTGGGCACTGCGCTCTGCAGCGTGTTAGCAGAGACTTTCCCGGGACAGTGAAACCCGATGTCAGAGACACTGAGAAGAAGCCCCAACGTTCCTTCCAGACATTTTCAGTGTGGGTGCCTTCTCCACATGGTTCCTGGTTTCACTGCAGCTCTGAAGAGAATGTTAGCAAAGAGGTAACCGGGAGAGTAGAAAGCAGTACTCAAAGACAGGGAGAGCAAGCTCTCTCTTGGCACTTTGGATGTGGGACATACAGCGAGATGTTTGCTGCTTTTACATTTGGCTATTGGGAGATTTACAGCACAAAGATATCCAGTTGATTTGAAGCAGTTCTGAGAAAGTCTAAACATAATGCCCACTTCTCCCTCCTGGCATTTTCCATGTGGGAGATATAGCAGGATGTATATTGGTTTTAAGGAACTGTCCCCGGACAGTGTGGGCAGAAAAGTTCCTGGCTCCTTGAATGCCGTTCCTGGAGACACTGCGATCAGTGTGGGAGATATGTCAAGATGTGTGTTGGTTTTGAGGAAGGCTCTCTGTAGAGTCTTAGCAAAGAGGTCACACGGATAATCAGAGCAATTCTCAGAGACACTGAGACCAAACTCCACAATTCCCTCCTGGCACTTTCCCTGTAGGAGATACCGCAAGACGTTTCTGTATATTGGGCACTGCGCTCTGCAGCGTGTTAGCAGAGACTTTCCCGGGACAGTAAAACCTGACATCAGAGACACTGAGAAGAAGCCCCAACGTTCCTTCCAGTCATTTTCAGTGTGGGTGCCTTCTCCACATGGTTCCTGGTTTCACTGCAGCTCTGAAGAGAATGTTAGCAAAGAGGAAATCGGGACAGTGAAAACAGTACTCAAAGACAGGGAGAGCAAGCTCTCTCTTGGCACTTTGGATGTGGGACATACAGCGAGATGTTTGCTGCTTTTACATTTGGCTATTGGGAGATTTACAGCACAAAGATATCCAGTTGATTTGAAGCAGTTCTGAGAAAGTCTAAACATAATGCCCACTTCTCCCTCCTGGCATTTTCCATGTGGGAGATATAGCAGGATGTATATTGGTTTTAAGGAACTGTCCCCGGACAGTGTGGGCAGAAAAGTTCCTGGCTCACTGAATGTCGTTCCTGGAGACACTGCGATCAGTGTGGGAGATATGTCAAGATGTGTGTTGGTTTTGAGGAAGGCTCTCTGGAGAGTCTTAGCAAAGAGGTCACACGGATAATCAGAGCAATTCTCAGAGACACTGAGACCAAACTCCACAATTCCCTCCTGGCACTTTCCCTGTAGGAGATACCGCAAGACGTTTCTGTATATTGGGCACTGCGCTCTGCAGCGTGTTAGCAGAGACTTTCCCGGGACAGTGAAACCCGATGTCAGAGACACTGAGAAGAAGCCCCAACGTTCCTTCCAGTCATTTTCAGTGTGGGTGCCTTCTCCACATGGTTCCTGGTTTCACTGCAGCTCTGAAGAGAATGTTAGCAAAGAGGTAATCGGGAGAGTAGAAAGCAGTACTCAAAGACAGGGAGAGCAAGCTCTCTCTTGGCACTTTGGATGTGGGACATACAGCGAGATGTTCGATGCTTTTACATTTGGCTATTGGGAGATTTACAGCACAAAGATATCCAGTTGATTTGAAGCAGTTCTGAGAAAGTCTAAACATAATGCCCACTTCTCCCTCCTGGCATTTTCCATGTGGGAGATATAGCAGGATGTATATTGGTTTTAAGGAACTGTCCCCGGACAGTGTGGGCAGAAAAGTTCCTGGCTCCTTGAATGCCGTTCCTGGAGACACTGCGATCAGTGTGGGAGATATGTCAAGATGTGTGTTGGTTTTGAGGAAGGCTCTCTGGAGAGTCTTAGCAAAGAGGTCACACGGATAATCAGAGCAATTCTCAGAGACACTGAGACGAAACTCCACAATTCCTCCTGGCACTTTCCCTGTAGGAGATACCGCAAGACGTTTCTGTATATTGGGCACTGCGCTCTGCAGCGTGTTAGCAGAGACTTTCCCGGGACAGTGAAACCCGATGTCAGAGACACTGAGAAGAAGCCCCAACGTTCCTTCCAGTCATTTTCAGTGTGGGTGCCTTCTCCACATGGTTCCTGGTTTCACTGCAGCTCTGAAGAGAATGTTAGCAAAGAGGAAATCGGGACAGTGAAAACAGTACTCAAAGACAGGGAGAGCAAGCTCTCTCTTGGCACTTTGGATGTGGGACATACAGCGAGATGTTTGCTGCTTTTACATTTGGCTATTGGGAGATTTACAGCACAAAGATATCCAGTTGATTTGAAGCAGTTCTGAGAAAGTCTAAACATAATGCCCACTTCTCCCTCCTGGCATTTTCCATGTGGGAGATATAGCAGGATGTATATTGGTTTTAAGGAACTGTCCCCGGACAGTGTGGGCAGAAAAGTTCCTGGCTCCTTGAATGCCGTTCCTGGAGACACTGCGATCAGTGTGGGAGATATGTCAAGATGTGTGTTGGTTTTGAGGAAGGCTCTCTGGAGAGTCTTAGCAAAGAGGTCACACGGATAATCAGAGCAATTCTCAGAGACACTGAGACCAAACTCCACAATTCCCTCCTGGCACTTTCCCTGTAGGAGATACCGCAAGACGTTTCTGTATATTGGGCACTGCGCTCTGCAGCGTGTTAGCAGAGACTTTCCCGGGACAGTAAAACCTGACATCAGAGACACTGAGAAGAAGCCCCAACGTTCCTTCCAGTCATTTTCAGTGTGGGTGCCTTCTCCACATGGTTCCTGCTTTCACTGCAGCTCTGAAGAGAATGTTAGCAAAGAGGTAACCGGGAGAGTAGAAAGCAGTACTCAAAGACAGGGAGAGCAAGCTCTACATTATTCTCTTGGCACTTTCCATGTAGTAGATATAGCAGGATATATATCGGTTTTGAGGACAACTCAGTGGACAGTGTAGGCAGAAAAGTTCCTGGCTCACTGAATGCCGTTCCTGGAGAGACACTGCGATCAGTGTGGGAGATAGGTCAAGATGTGTGTTGGTTTTGAGGAAGGCTCTCTGTAGAGTCTTAGCAAAGAGGTCACACGGATAATCAGAGCAATTCTCAGAGACACTGAGACCAAACTCCACAATTCCTCCTGGCACTTTCCCTGTAGGAGATACCGCAAGACGTTTCTGTATATTGGGCACTGCGCTCTGCAGCGTGTTAGCAGAGACTTTCCCGGGACAGTGAAACCCGATGTCAGAGACACTGAGAAGAAGCCCCAACGTTCCTTCCAGTCATTTTCAGTGTGGGTGCCTTCTCCACATGGTTCCTGGTTTCACTGCAGCTCTGAAGAGAATGTTAGCAAAGAGGAAATCGGGACAGTGAAAACAGTACTCAAAGACAGGGAGAGCAAGCTCTCTCTTGGCACTTTGGATGTGGGACATACAGCGAGATGTTTGCTGCTTTTACATTTGGCTATTGGGAGATTTACAGCACAAAGATATCCAGTTGATTTGAAGCAGTTCTGAGAAAGTCTAAACATAATGCCCACTTCTCCCTCCTGGCATTTTCCATGTGGGAGATATAGCAGGATGTATATTGGTTTTAAGGAACTGTCCCCGGACAGTGTGGGCAGAAAAGTTCCTGGCTCACTGAATGTCGTTCCTGGAGACACTGCGATCAGTGTGGGAGATATGTCAAGATGTGTGTTGGTTTTGAGGAAGGCTCTCTGGAGAGTCTTAGCAAAGAGGTCACACGGATAATCAGAGCAATTCTCAGAGACACTGACACCAAACTCCACAATTCCCTCCTGGCACTTTCCCTGTAGGAGATACCGCAAGACGTTTCTGTATATTGGGCACTGCGCTCTGCAGCGTGTTAGCAGAGACTTTCCCGGGACAGTAAAACCTGACATCAGAGACACTGAGAAGAAGCCCCAACGTTCCTTCCAGACATTTTCAGTGTGGGTGCCTTCTCCACATGGTTCCTGGTTTCACTGCAGCTCTGAAGAGAATGTTAGCAAAGAGGTAACCGGGAGAGTAGAAAGCAGTACTCAAAGACAGGGAGAGCAAGCTCTCTCTTGGCACTTTGGATGTGGGACATACAGCGAGATGTTCGATGCTTTTACATTTGGCTATTGGGAGATTTACAGCACAAAGATATCCAGTTGATTTGAAGCAGTTCTGAGAAAGTCTAAACATAATGCCCACTTCTCCCTCCTGGCATTTTCCATGTGGGAGATATAGCAGGATGTATATTGGTTTTAAGGAACTGTCCCCGGACAGTGTGGGCAGAAAAGTTCCTGGCTCCTTGAATGCCGTTCCTGGAGACACTGCGATCAGTGTGGGAGATATGTCAAGATGTGTGTTGGTTTTGAGGAAGGCTCTCTGGAGAGTCTTAGCAAAGAGGTCACACGGATAATCAGAGCAATTCTCAGAGACACTGAGACCAAACTCCACAATTCCTCCTGGCACTTTCCCTGTAGGAGATACCGCAAGACGTTTCTGTATATTGGGCACTGCGCTCTGCAGCGTGTTAGCAGAGACTTTCCCGGGACAGTGAAACCTGACATCAGAGACACTGAGAAGAAGCCCCAACGTTCCTTCCAGTCATTTTCAGTGTGGGTGCCTTCTCCACATGGTTCCTGGTTTCACTGCAGCTCTGAAGAGAATGTTAGCAAAGAGGAAATCGGGACAGTGAAAACAGTACTCAAAGACAGGGAGAGCAAGCTCTCTCTTGGCACTTTGGATGTGGGACATACAGCGAGATGTTTGCTGCTTTTACATTTGGCTATTGGGAGATTTACAGCACAAAGATATCCAGTTGATTTGAAGCAGTTCTGAGAAAGTCTAAACATAATGCCCACTTCTCCCTCCTGGCATTTTCCATGTGGGAGATATAGCAGGATGTATATTGGTTTTAAGGAACTGTCCCCGGACAGTGTGGGCAGAAAAGTTCCTGGCTCCTTGAATGCCGTTCCTGGAGACACTGCGATCAGTGTGGGACATATGTCAAGATGTGTGTTGGTTTTGAGGAAGGCTCTCTGGAGAGACTTAGCAAAGAGGTCACACGGATAATCAGAGCAATTCTCAGAGACACTGAGACCAAACTCCACAATTCCTCCTGGCACTTTCCCTGTAGGAGATACCGCAAGACGTTTCTGTATATTGGGCACTGCGCTCTGCAGCGTGTTAGCAGAGACTTTCCCGGGACAGTGAAACCCGATGTCAGAGACACTGAGAAGAAGCCCCAACGTTCCTTCCAGACATTTTCAGTGTGGGTGCCTTCTCCACATGGTTCCTGGTTTCACTGCAGCTCTGAAGAGAATGTTAGCAAAGAGGAAATCGGGACAGTGAAAACAGTACTCAAAGACAGGGAGAGCAAGCTCTCTCTTGGCACTTTGGATGTGGGACATACAGCGAGATGTTTGCTGCTTTTACATTTGGCTATTGGGAGATTTACAGCACAAAGATATCCAGTTGATTTGAAGCAGTTCTGAGAAAGTCTAAACATAATGCCCACTTCTCCCTCCTGGCATTTTCCATGTGGGAGATATAGCAGGATGTATATTGGTTTTAAGGAACTGTCCCCGGACAGTGTGGGCAGAAAAGTTCCTGGCTCACTGAATGTCGTTCCTGGAGACACTGCGATCAGTGTGGGAGATATGTCAAGATGTGTGTTGGTTTTGAGGAAGGCTCTCTGGAGAGTCTTAGCAAAGAGGTCACACGGATAATCAGAGCAATTCTCAGAGACACTGAGACCAAACTCCACAATTCCCTCCTGGCACTTTCCCTGTAGGAGATACCGCAAGACGTTTCTGTATATTGGGCACTGCGCTCTGCAGCGTGTTAGCAGAGACTTTCCCGGGACAGTGAAACCCGATGTCAGAGACACTGAGAAGAAGCCCCAACGTTCCTTCCAGTCATTTTCAGTGTGGGTGCCTTCTCCACATGGTTCCTGGTTTCACTGCAGCTCTGAAGAGAATGTTAGCAAAGAGGTAATCGGGAGAGTAGAAAGCAGTACTCAAAGACAGGGAGAGCAAGCTCTCTCTTGGCACTTTGGATGTGGGACATACAGCGAGATGTTCGATGCTTTTACATTTGGCTATTGGGAGATTTACAGCACAAAGATATCCAGTTGATTTGAAGCAGTTCTGAGAAAGTCTAAACATAATGCCCACTTCTCCCTCCTGGCATTTTCCATGTGGGAGATATAGCAGGATGTATATTGGTTTTAAGGAACTGTCCCCGGACAGTGTGGGCAGAAAAGTTCCTGGCTCCTTGAATGCCGTTCCTGGAGACACTGCGATCAGTGTGGGAGATATGTCAAGATGTGTGTTGGTTTTGAGGAAGGCTCTCTGTAGAGTCTTAGCAAAGAGGTCACACGGATAATCAGAGCAATTCTCAGAGACACTGAGACCAAACTCCACAATTCCTCCTGGCACTTTCCCTGTAGGAGATACCGCAAGACGTTTCTGTATATTGGGCACTGCGCTCTGCAGCGTGTTAGCAGAGACTTTCCCGGGACAGTGAAACCCGATGTCAGAGACACTGAGAAGAAGCCCCAACGTTCCTTCCAGTCATTTTCAGTGTGGGTGCCTTCTCCACATGGTTCCTGGTTTCACTGCAGCTCTGAAGAGAATGTTAGCAAAGAGGAAATCGGGACAGTGAAAACAGTACTCAAAGACAGGGAGAGCAAGCTCTCTCTTGGCACTTTGGATGTGGGACATACAGCGAGATGTTTGCTGCTTTTACATTTGGCTATTGGGAGATTTACAGCACAAAGATATCCAGTTGATTTGAAGCAGTTCTGAGAAAGTCTAAACATAATGCCCACTTCTCCCTCCTGGCATTTTCCATGTGGGAGATATAGCAGGATGTATATTGGTTTTAAGGAACTGTCCCCGGACAGTGTGGGCAGAAAAGTTCCTGGCTCCTTGAATGCCGTTCCTGGAGACACTGCGATCAGTGTGGGAGATATGTCAAGATGTGTGTTGGTTTTGAGGAAGGCTCTCTGTAGAGTCTTAGCAAAGAGGTCACACGGATAATCAGAGCAATTCTCAGAGACACTGAGACCAAACTCCACAATTCCCTCCTGGCACTTTCCCTGTAGGAGATACCGCAAGACGTTTCTGTATATTGGGCACTGCGCTCTGCAGCGTGTTAGCAGAGACTTTCCCGGGACAGTGAAACCTGACATCAGAGACACTGAGAAGAAGCCCCAACGTTCCTTCCAGCCATTTTCAGTGTGGGTGCCTTCTCCACATGGTTCCTGCTTTCACTGCAGCTCTGAAGAGAATGTTAGCAAAGAGGTAATCGGGAGAGTAGAAAGCAGTACTCAAAGACAGGGAGAGCAAGCTCTACATTATTCTCTTGGCACTTTCCATGTAGTAGATATAGCAGGATATATATCGGTTTTGAGGACAACTCAGTGGACAGTGTAGGCAGAAAAGTTCCTGGCTCACTGAATGCCGTTCCTGGAGAGACACTGCGATCAAATCCTACAATTGCCTAATAGCACTTTCCATGTGGGAGATATGTCAAGATGTGCTTTGGTTTGGAGCACAACTCTCTCGAGAGAACGTTAGCAAAGAGGTAACCGGGAGAGTAGAAAGCAGTACTCAAAGACAGGGAGAGCAAGCTCTCTCTTGGCACTTTGGATGTGGGACATACAGCGAGATGTTTGCTGCTTTTACATTTGGCTATTGGGAGATTTACAGCACAAAGATATCCAGTTGATTTGAAGCAGTTCTGAGAAAGTCTAAACATAATGCCCACTTCTCCCTCCTGGCATTTTCCATGTGGGAGATATAGCAGGATGTATATTGGTTTTAAGGAACTGTCCCCGGACAGTGTGGGCAGAAAAGTTCCTGGCTCCTTGAATGCCGTTCCTGGAGACACTGCGATCAGTGTGGGACATATGTCAAGATGTGTGTTGGTTTTGAGGAAGGCTCTCTGGAGAGACTTAGCAAAGAGGTCACACGGATAATCAGAGCAATTCTCAGAGACACTGAGACCAAACTCCACAATTCCTCCTGGCACTTTCCCTGTAGGAGATACCGCAAGACGTTTCTGTATATTGGGCACTGCGCTCTGCAGCGTGTTAGCAGAGACTTTCCCGGGACAGTGAAACCCGATGTCAGAGACACTGAGAAGAAGCCCCAACGTTCCTTCCAGACATTTTCAGTGTGGGTGCCTTCTCCACATGGTTCCTGGTTTCACTGCAGCTCTGAAGAGAATGTTAGCAAAGAGGTAATCGGGAGAGTAGAAAGCAGTACTCAAAGACAGGGAGAGCAAGCTCTCTCTTGGCACTTTGGATGTGGGACATACAGCGAGATGTTTGCTGCTTTTACATTTGGCTATTGGGAGATTTACAGCACAAAGATATCCAGTTGATTTGAAGCAGTTCTGAGAAAGTCTAAACATAATGCCCACTTCTCCCTCCTGGCATTTTCCATGTGGGAGATATAGCAGGATGTATATTGGTTTTAAGGAACTGTCCCCGGACAGTGTGGGCAGAAAAGTTCCTGGCTCCTTGAATGCCGTTCCTGGAGACACTGCGATCAGTGTGGGAGATATGTCAAGATGTGTGTTGGTTTTGAGGAAGGCTCTCTGTAGAGTCTTAGCAAAGAGGTCACACGGATAATCAGAGCAATTCTCAGAGACACTGAGACCAAACTCCACAATTCCTCCTGGCACTTTCCCTGTAGGAGATACCGCAAGACGTTTCTGTATATTGGGCACTGCGCTCTGCAGCGTGTTAGCAGAGACTTTCCCGGGACAGTGAAACCCGATGTCAGAGACACTGAGAAGAAGCCCCAACGTTCCTTCCAGTCATTTTCAGTGTGGGTGCCTTCTCCACATGGTTCCTGGTTTCACTGCAGCTCTGAAGAGAATGTTAGCAAAGAGGAAATCGGGACAGTGAAAACAGTACTCAAAGACAGGGAGAGCAAGCTCTCTCTTGGCACTTTGGATGTGGGACATACAGCGAGATGTTTGCTGCTTTTACATTTGCCTATTGGGAGATTTACAGCACAAAGATATCCAGTTGATTTGAAGCAGTTCTGAGAAAGTCTAAACATAATGCCCACTTCTCCCTCCTGGCATTTTCCATGTGGGAGATATAGCAGGATGTATATTGGTTTTAAGGAACTGTCCCCGGACAGTGTGGGCAGAAAAGTTCCTGGCTCCTTGAATGCCGTTCCTGGAGACACTGCGATCAGTGTGGGAGATATGTCAAGATGTGTGTTGGTTTTGAGGAAGGCTCTCTGGAGAGTCTTAGCAAAGAGGTCACACGGATAATCAGAGCAATTCTCAGAGACACTGAGACCAAACTCCACAATTCCCTCCTGGCACTTTCCCTGTAGGAGATACCGCAAGACGTTTCTGTATATTGGGCACTGCGCTCTGCAGCGTGTTAGCAGAGACTTTCCCGGGACAGTAAAACCTGACATCAGAGACACTGAGAAGAAGCCCCAACGTTCCTTCCAGTCATTTTCAGTGTGGGTGCCTTCTCCACATGGTTCCTGGTTTCACTGCAGCTCTGAAGAGAATGTTAGGAAAGAGGTAATCGGGACAGTGAAAACAGTACTCAAAGACAGGGAGAGCAAGCTCTACATTATTCTCTTGGCACTTTCCATGTAGTAGATATAGCAGGATATATATCGGTTTTGAGGACAACTCAGTGGACAGTGTAGGCAGAAAAGTTCCTGGCTCACTGAATGCCGTTCCTGGAGAGACACTGCGATCAAATCCTACAATTGCCTAATAGCACTTTCCATGTGGGAGATATGTCAAGATGTGCTTTGGTTTGGAGCACAACTCTCTCGAGAGAACGTTAGCAAAGAGGTAACCGGGAGAGTAGAAAGCAGTACTCAAAGACAGGGAGAGCAAGCTCTCTCTTGGCACTTTGGATGTGGGACATACAGCGAGATGTTTGCTGCTTTTACATTTGGCTATTGGGAGATTTACAGCACAAAGATATCCAGTTGATTTGAAGCAGTTCTGAGAAAGTCTAAACATAATGCCCACTTCTCCCTCCTGGCATTTTCCATGTGGGAGATATAGCAGGATGTATATTGGTTTTGAGGAACCGTCCCCAGACAGTGTAGGCAGAAAAGTTCCTGGCTCACTGAATGCCGTTCCTGGAGAGACACTGCGATCAATGTGGGAGATATGTCAAGATGTGTGTTGGTTTTGAGGACGGCTCTCTGGAGAGACTTAGCAAAGAGGTCACACGGATAATCAGAGCAATTCTCAGAGACACTGAGACCAAACTCCACAATTCCCTCCTGGCACTTTCCCTGTAGGAGATACCGCAAGACGTTTCTGTATATTGGGCACTGCGCTCTGCAGCGTGTTAGCAGAGACTTTCCCGGGACAGTAAAACCTGACATCAGAGACACTGAGAAGAAGCCCCAACGTTCCTTCCAGTCATTTTCAGTGTGGGTGCCTTCTCCACATGGTTCCTGGTTTCACTGCAGCTCTGAAGAGAATGTTAGCAAAGAGGTAATCGGGACAGTGAAAACAGTACTCAAAGACAGGGAGAGCAAGCTCTACATTATTCTCTTGGCACTTTCCATGTAGTAGATATAGCAGGATATATATCGGTTTTGAGGACAACTCAGTGGACAGTGTAGGCAGAAAAGTTCCTGGCTCACTGAATGCCGTTCCTGGAGAGACACTGCGATCAATGTGGGAGATATGTCAAGATGTGTGTTGGTTTTGAGGACGGCTCTCTGGAGAGACTTAGCAAAGAGGTCACACGGATAATCAGAGCAATTCTCAGAGACACTGAGACCAAACTCCACAATTCCCTCCTGGCACTTTCCCTGTAGGAGATACCGCAAGACGTTTCTGTATATTGGGCACTGCGCTCTGCAGCGTGTTAGCAGAGACTTTCCCGGGACAGTAAAACCTGACATCAGAGACACTGAGAAGAAGCCCCAACGTTCCTTCCAGACATTTTCAGTGTGGGTGCCTTCTCCACATGGTTCCTGGTTTCACTGCAGCTCTGAAGAGAATGTTAGCAAAGAGGTAACCGGGAGAGTAGAAAGCAGTACTCAAAGACAGGGAGAGCAAGCTCTCTCTTGGCACTTTGGATGTGGGACATACAGCGAGATGTTTGCTGCTTTTACATTTGGCTATTGGGAGATTTACAGCACAAAGATATCCAGTTGATTTGAAGCAGTTCTGAGAAAGTCTAAACATAATGCCCACTTCTCCCTCCTGGCATTTTCCATGTGGGAGATATAGCAGGATGTATATTGGTTTTAAGGAACTGTCTCCGGACAGTGTGGGCAGAAAAGTTCCTGGCTCCTTGAATGCCGTTCCTGGAGACACTGCGATCAATGTGGGAGAGAGGTCAAGATGTGTGTTGGTTTTGAGGAAGGCTCTCTGGAGAGTCTTAGCAAAGAGGTCACACGGATAATCAGAGCAATTCTCAGAGACACTGAGACCAAACTCCACAATTCCCTCCTGGCACTTTCCCTGTAGGAGATACCGCAAGACGTTTCTGTATATTGGGCACTGCGCTCTGCAGCGTGTTAGCAGAGACTTTCCCGGGACAGTAAAACCTGACATCAGAGACACTGAGAAGAAGCCCCAACGTTCCTTCCAGTCATTTTCAGTGTGGGTGCCTTCTCCACATGGTTCCTGGTTTCACTGCAGCTCTGAAGAGAATGTTAGCAAAGAGGTAACCGGGAGAGTAGAAAGCAGTACTCAAAGACAGGGAGAGCAAGCTCTACATTATTCTCTTGGCACTTTCCATGTAGTAGATATAGCAGGATATATATCGGTTTTGAGGACAACTCAGTGGACAGTGTAGGCAGAAAAGTTCCTGGCTCACTGAATGCCGTTCCTGGAGAGACACTGCGATCAAATCCTACAATTGCCTAATAGCACTTTCCATGTGGGAGATATGTCAAGATGTGCTTTGGTTTGGAGCACAACTCTCTCGAGAGAACGTTAGCAAAGAGGTAACCGGGAGAGTAGAAAGCAGTACTCAAAGACAGGGAGAGCAAGCTCTCTCTTGGCACTTTGGATGTGGGACATACAGCGAGATGTTTGCTGCTTTTACATTTGGCTATTGGGAGATTTACAGCACAAAGATATCCAGTTGATTTGAAGCAGTTCTGAGAAAGTCTAAACATAATGCCCACTTCTCCCTCCTGGCATTTTCCATGTGGGAGATATAGCAGGATGTATATTGGTTTTAAGGAACTGTCCCCGGACAGTGTGGGCAGAAAAGTTCCTGGCTCCTTGAATGCCGTTCCTGGAGACACTGCGATCTGTGTGGGAGATATGTCAAGATGTGTGTTGGTTTTGAGGAAGGCTCTCTGGAGAGTCTTAGCAAAGAGGTCACACGGATAATCAGAGCAATTCTCAGAGACACTGAGACCAAACTCCACAATTCCCTCCTGGCACTTTCCCTGTAGGAGATACCGCAAGACGTTTCTGTATATTGGGCACTGCGCTCTGCAGCGTGTTAGCAGAGACTTTCCCGGGACAGTAAAACCTGACATCAGAGACACTGAGAAGAAGCCCCAACGTTCCTTCCAGTCATTTTCAGTGTGGGTGCCTTCTCCACATGGTTCCTGGTTTCACTGCAGCTCTGAAGAGAATGTTAGCAAAGAGGTAACCGGGACAGTGAAAACAGTACTCAAAGACAGGGAGAGCAAGCTCTACATTATTCTCTTGGCACTTTCCATGTAGTAGATATAGCAGGATATATATCGGTTTTGAGGACAACTCAGTGGACAGTGTAGGCAGAAAAGTTCCTGGCTCACTGAATGCCGTTCCTGGAGAGACACTGCGATCAAATCCTACAATTGCCTAATAGCACTTTCCATGTGGGAGATATGTCAAGATGTGCTTTGGTTTGGAGCACAACTCTCTCGAGAGAACGTTAGCAAAGAGGTAACCGGGAGAGTAGAAAGCAGTACTCAAAGACAGGGAGAGCAAGCTCTCTCTTGGCACTTTGGATGTGGGACATACAGCGAGATGTTTGCTGCTTTTACATTTGGCTATTGGGAGATTTACAGCACAAAGATATCCAGTTGATTTGAAGCAGTTCTGAGAAAGTCTAAACATAATGCCCACTTCTCCCTCCTGGCATTTTCCATGTGGGAGATATAGCAGGATGTATATTGGTTTTAAGGAACTGTCCCCGGACAGTGTGGGCAGAAAAGTTCCTGGCTCCTTGAATGCCGTTCCTGGAGACACTGCGATCAGTGTGGGAGATAGGTCAAGATGTGTGTTGGTTTTGAGGAAGGCTCTCTGGAGAGTCTTAGCAAAGAGGTCACACGGATAATCAGAGCAATTCTCAGAGACACTGAGACCAAACTCCACAATTCCCTCCTGGCACTTTCCCTGTAGGAGATACCGCAAGACGTTTCTGTATATTGGGCACTGCGCTCTGCAGCGTGTTAGCAGAGACTTTCCCGGGACAGTAAAACCTGACGTCAGAGACACTGAGAAGAAGCCCCAACGTTCCTTGCAGTCATTTTCAGTGTGGGTGCCTTCTCCACATGGTTCCTGGTTTCACTGCAGCTCTGAAGAGAATGTTAGCAAAGAGGTAATCGGGAGAGTAGAAAGCAGTACTCAAAGACAGGGAGAGCAAGCTCTACATTATTCTCTTGGCACTTTCCATGTAGTAGATATAGCAGGACATATATCGGTTTTGAGGACAACTCAGTGGACAGTGTAGGCAGGAAAGTTCCTGGCTCACTGAATGCCGTTCCTCGAGAGACACTGCGATCAATGTGGGAGATATGTCAAGATGTGTGTTGGTTTTGAGGAAGGCTCTCTGTAGAGTCTTAGCAAAGAGGTCACACGGATAATCAGAGCAATTCTCAGAGACACTGAGAACAGCTATACAATTCACTTTTGGCCCTTTGGTTGTTTTACGTATAACAAGACCTTTATGGATTTTGAGGAGAACTCCTCGAGGGTGTAGAAGAAAAAGTTGATGGCACACTGAATGCCGTTATTGGAGACACTGAGAAACAAGCCCTACAATTCCCTCCTGGCTCTTTCCGTGTTATTGTTGGTTGCTTTTGCGCCTAGCTCTATGGCGAGAGTAGGCAGAGACATAATTAGGTGACTTGAAGCAGTTCCTATCGAGTCCAAGAACAGTCCCCACCTTTCCCTGCTGGCAGTTTCGATGTGGAGATATGTCTTGATAGGTGCTTTGCTTTTGAGCACAACTCTCTCGAGAGAATGTTAGCAAAGAGGTAACCGGGACAGTGAAAACAGTACTCAAAGACAGGGAGAGCAAGCTCTCTCTTGGAACTCTGGATGTGGGACATAGAGCAAGATGTTTTCTGCTATTACATTTGGCTGTTGGGAGATTTAGAGCACAAAGATATCTAGTTGCGTAGCCAAACAGACCTGAGGGCTGCAGGGTTTCCTGCTGCCTTCAGCCTCAAAACCACCCTTTCCCACTTGGCGCCGCGCCAGGCCCAAAAATGGCCATCTGTCTGGAGATTGGTCCCACGCCCAAAGAGCCAGCAGGGAAAACTATGCCTTGTTCTAAAGTTTTTTGGGAACCGCTTGCGTAGCCCCACACACCTGGGGGCTGCAGGCTTTCCTGCTGCCTTCAGTCTCAAAACCACCCTTTCCCACTAGGTGCCGCTCTAGGCCAAAAAAATGGCCATCTGTCTGGAGATTGGTCCCATGCACAAAGAGCCAGCAGGGAAAACTATGCCTTGTTCTAAAGCTCTTTGGCAACCGCTTGCGTAGCCCCACAGACCTGGGGGCTGCAGGCTTTCCTGCTGCCTTCAGCCTCAAAACCACCCTTTCCCACTTGGCGCCGCGCCAGGCCCTTGCTGCTTTTATGTTCGGCTGTTGGGAGATTTACAGCACAAAGATATCTAGTTGATTTGAAGCAGTTCTGAGAAAGTCTAAACATAATGCCCACTTCTCCCTCCTGGCATTTTCCATGTGGGAGATATAGCAGGATGTATATTGGTTTTGAGGAACCGTCCCCAGACAGTGTAGGCAGAAAAGTTCCTGGCTCACTGAATGCCGTTCCTGGAGAGACACTGCGATCAATGTGGGAGATATGTCAAGATGTGTGTTGGTTTTGAGGACGGCTCTCTGGAGAGACTTAGCAAAGAGGTCACACGGATAATCAGAGCAATTCTCAGAGACACTGAGACCAAACTCCACAATTCCCTCCTGGCACTTTCCCTGTAGGAGATACCGCAAGACGTTTCTGTATATTGGGCACTGCGCTCTGCAGCGTGTTAGCAGAGACTTTCCCGGGACAGTAAAACCTGACATCAGAGACACTGAGAAGAAGCCCCAACGTTCCTTCCAGTCATTTTCAGTGTGGGTGCCTTCTCCACATGGTTCCTGGTTTCACTGCAGCTCTGAAGAGAATGTTAGCAAAGAGGTAATCGGGAGAGTAAAAAGCAGTACTCAAAGACAGGGAGAGCAAGCTCTCTCTTGGCACTTTGGATGTGGGACATACAGCGAGATGTTTGCTGCTTTTACATTTGGCTATTGGGAGATTTACAGCACAAAGATATCCAGTTGATTTGAAGCAGTTCTGAGAAAGTCTAAACATAATGCCCACTTCTCCCTCCTGGCATTTTCCATGTGGGAGATATAGCAGGATGTATATTGGTTTTAAGGAACTGTCCCCGGACAGTGTGGGCAGAAAAGTTCCTGGCTCCTTGAATGCCGTTCCTGGAGACACTGCGATCAGTGTGGGAGATAGGTCAAGATGTGTGTTGGTTTTGAGGAAGGCTCTCTGTAGAGTCTTAGCAAAGAGGTCACACGGATAATCAGAGCAATTCTCAGAGACACTGAGACCAAACTCCACAATTCCCTCCTGGCACTTTCCCTGTAGGAGATACCGCAAGACGTTTCTGTATATTGGGCACTGCGCTCTGCAGCGTGTTAGCAGAGACTTTCCCGGTACAGTAAAACCTGACGTCAGAGACACTGAGAAGAAGCCCCAACGTTCCTTCCAGTCATTTTCAGTGTGGGTGCCTTCTCCACATGGTTCCTGGTTTCACTGCAGCTCTGAAGAGAATGTTAGGAAAGAGGTAATCGGGACAGTGAAAACAGTACTCAAAGACAGGGAGAGCAAGCTCTACATTATTCTCTTGGCACTTTCCATGTAGTAGATATAGCAGGATATATATCGGTTTTGAGGACAACTCAGTGGACAGTGTAGGCAGAAAAGTTCCTGGCTCACTGAATGCCGTTCCTGGAGAGACACTGCGATCAATGTGGGAGATATGTCAAGATGTGTGTTGGTTTTGAGGACGGCTCTCTGGAGAGACTTAGCAAAGAGGTCACACGGATAATCAGAGCAATTCTCAGAGACACTGAGACCAAACTCCACAATTCCCTCCTGGCACTTTCCCTGTAGGAGATACCGCAAGACGTTTCTGTATATTGGGCACTGCGCTCTGCAGCGTGTTAGCAGAGACTTTCCCGGGACAGTAAAACCTGACATCAGAGACACTGAGAAGAAGCCCCAACGTTCCTTCCAGACATTTTCAGTGTGGGTGCCTTCTCCACATGGTTCCTGGTTTCACTGCAGCTCTGAAGAGAATGTTAGCAAAGAGGTAATCGGGAGAGTAGAAAGCAGTACTCAAAGACAGGGAGAGCAAGCTCTACATTATTCTCTTGGCACTTTCCATGTAGTAGATATAGCAGGATATATATCGGTTTTGAGGACAACTCAGTGGACAGTGTAGGCAGAAAAGTTCCTGGCTCACTGAATGCCGTTCCTGGAGAGACACTGCGATCAAATCCTACAATTGCCTAATAGCACTTTCCATGTGGGAGATATGTCAAGATGTGCTTTGGTTTGGAGCACAACTCTCTCGAGAGAACGTTAGCAAAGAGGTAACCGGGAGAGTAGAAAGCAGTACTGAAAGACAGGGAGAGCAAGCTCTCTCTTGGCACTTTGGATGTGGGACATACAGCGAGATGTTTGCTGCTTTTACATTTGGCTATTGGGAGATTTACAGCACAAAGATATCCAGTTGATTTGAAGCAGTTCTGAGAAAGTCTAAACATAATGCCCACTTCTCCCTCCTGGCATTTTCCATGTGGGAGATATAGCAGGATGTATATTGGTTTTAAGGAACTGTCCCCGGACAGTGTGGGCAGAAAAGTTCCTGGCTCCTTGAATGCCGTTCCTGGAGAGACACTGCGATCAGTGTGGAAGATATGTCAAGATGTGTGTTGGTTTTGAGGAAGGCTCTCTGGAGAGTCTTAGCAAAGAGGTCACACGGATAATCAGAGCAATTCTCAGAGACACTGAGACCAAACTCCACAATTCCCTCCTGGCACTTTCCCTGTAGGAGATACCGCAAGACGTTTCTGTATATTGGGCACTGCGCTCTGCAGCGTGTTAGCAGAGACTTTCCCGGGACAGTAAAACCTGACATCAGAGACACTGAGAAGAAGCCCCAACGTTCCTTCCAGACATTTTCAGTGTGGGTGCCTTCTCCACATGGTTCCTGGTTTCACTGCAGCTCTGAAGAGAATGTTAGCAAAGAGGTAACCGGGAGAGTAGAAAGCAGTACTCAAAGACAGGGAGAGCAAGCTCTCTCTTGGCACTTTGGATGTGGGACATACAGCGAGATGTTTGCTGCTTTTACATTTGGCTATTGGGAGTTTTACAGCACAAAGATATCCAGTTGATTTGAAGCAGTTCTGAGAAAGTCTAAACATAATGCCCACTTCTCCCTCCTGGCATTTTCCATGTGGGAGATATAGCAGGATGTATATTGGTTTTAAGGAACTGTCCCCGGACAGTGTGGGCAGAAAAGTTCCTGGCTCCTTGAATGCCGTTCCTGGAGACACTGCGATCAGTGTGGGAGATATGTCAAGATGTGTGTTGGTTTTGAGGAAGGCTCTCTGGAGAGTCTTAGCAAAGAGGTCACACGGATAATCAGAGCAATTCTCAGAGACACTGAGACCAAACTCCACAATTCCCTCCTGGCACTTTCCCTGTAGGAGATACTGCAAGACGTTTCTGTATATTGGGCACTGCGCTCTGCAGCGTGTTAGCAGAGACTTTCCCGGGACAGTAAAACCTGACATCAGAGACACTGAGAAGAAGCCCCAACGTTCCTTCCAGTCATTTTCAGTGTGGGTGCCTTCTCCACATGGTTCCTGGGTTCACTGCAGCTCTGAAGAGAATGTTAGCAAAGAGGTAATCGGGAGAGTAGAAAGCAGTACTCAAAGACAGGGAGAGCAAGCTCTCTCTTGGAACTCTGGATGTGGGACATAGAGCAAGATGTTTTCTGCTATTACATTTGGCTGTTGGGAGATTTAGAGCACAAAGATATCTAGTTGCGTAGCCAAACAGACCTGAGGGCTGCAGGGTTTCCTGCTGCCTTCAGCCTCAAAACCACCCTTTCCCACTTGGCGCCGCGCCAGGAACAAAAATGGCCATCTGTCTGGAGATTGGTCCCACGCCCAAAGAGCCAGCAGGGAAAACTATGCCTTGTTCTAAAGCTCTTTGGGAACCGCTTGCGTAGCCCCACAGACCTGGGGGCTGCAGGCTTTCCTGCTGCCTTCAGCCTCAAAACCACCCTTTCCCACTTGGCACCGTGCCAGGCCCCAAAATGGCCATCTGTCTGGAGATTGGTCCCACGCACAAAAAGCCAGCAGGGAAAACGATGCCTTGTTCTATAGCTCTTTGGGAACCGCTTGTATAGTCCCAAACACCTGGGGGCTGCAGGCTTTCCTGCTGCCTTCAGTCTCAAAACCACCCTTTCCCACTTGGCGCCGCGCCAGGAACAAAAATGGCCATCTGCCTGGAGATTGGTCCCACGCCCAAAGAGCCAGCAGGGAAAACTATGCCTTGTTCTAAAGTTTTTTGGGAACCGCTTGCATAGCCCCACACACCTGGGGGCTGCAGGCTTTCCTGCTGCCTTCAGTCTCAAAACCACCCTTTCCCACTAGGCGCCGCTCTAGGCCAAAAAAATGGCCATCTGTCTGGAGATTGGTCCCACGCCCAAAGAGCCAGCAGGGAAAACTATGCCTTGTTCTAAAGCTCTTTGGGAACCGCTTGCGTAGCCCCACACACCTGGGGGCTGCAGGCTTTCCTGCTGCCTTCAGTCTCAAAACCACCCATTCCCACTTGGCGCCGCGCCAGGCACAAAAATGGCCATATCTCAGGAGATTGGTCCCACGCCCAAAGAGCCAGCAGGGAAAACTATGCCTTGTTCTAAAGCTCTTTGGGAACCGCTTGCGTAGCCCCACAGACCTGGGGACTGCAGGCTTTCCTGCTGCCTTCAGTCTCAAAACCACCCATTCCCACTTGGCGCCGCGCCAGGCACAAAAATGGCCATCTGTCTGGAGATTGGTCCCACGCCCAAAGAGCCAGCAGGGAAAACTATGCCTTGTTCTAAAGCTCTTTGGGAACCGCTTGCATAGCCCCACAGACCTGGGGGCTGCAGGCTTTCCTGCTGCCTTCAGCCTCAAAAACCACCCTTTCCCACTTGGCGCCGCTCTAGGCCCAAAAATGGCCATATGTCTGGAGACTGGTCCCACGCCCAAAGAGCCAGCAGGGAAAACTATGCCTTGTTCTATAGCTCTTTGGGAACCGCTTGTATAGTCCCAAACACCTGGGAGCTGCAGGCTTTCCTGCTGCCTTCAGCCTCAAAACCACCCTTTCGCACTTGGCGCCGCGCCAGGAACAAAAATGGCCATCTGCCTGGAGATTGGTCCCATGCACAAAGAGCCAGCAGGGAAAACTATGCCTTGTTCTAAAGCTCTTTGGGAACCGCTTGCGTAGCCCCACACACCTGGGGGCTGCAGGCTTTCCTGCTGCCTTCAGCCTCAAAACCACCCTTTCCCATTTGGCGCCGCGCCAGGCCCAAAAATGGCCATCTGTCTGGAGATTGGTCCCATGTCCAAAGAGCCAGCAGGGAAAACTCTGCCTTATTCTCAAGCTCTTTGGGAACCGCTTGCGTAGCCCCACACACCTGGGGGCTGCAGGCTTTCCTGCTGCCTTCAGTCTCAAAACCACCCATTCCCACTTGGCGCCGCGCCAGGCACAAAAATGGCCATATCTCAGGAGATTGGTCCCACGCCCAAAGAGCCAGCAGGGAAAACTATGCCTTGTTCTAAAGCTCTTTGGGAACCGCTTGCGTAGCCCCACAGACCTGGGGACTGCAGGCTTTCCTGCTGCCTTCAGTCTCAAAACCACCCATTCCCACTTGGCGCCGCGCCAGGCACAAAAATGGCCATCTGTCTGGAGATTGGTCCCACGCCCAAAGAGCCAGCAGGGAAAACTATGCCTTGTTCTAAAGCTCTTTGGGAACCGCTTGCATAGCCCCACAGACCTGGGGGCTGCAGGCTTTCCTGCTGCCTTCAGCCTCAAAAACCACCCTTTCCCACTTGGCGCCGCTCTAGGCCCAAAAATGGCCATCTGTCTGGAGACTGGTCCCACGCCCAAAGAGCCAGCAGGGAAAACTATGCCTTGTTCTATAGCTCTTTGGGAACCGCTTGTATAGTCCCAAACACCTGGGAGCTGCAGGCTTTCCTGCTGCCTTCAGCCTCAAAACCACCCTTTCGCACTTGGCGCCGCGCCAGGAACAAAAATGGCCATCTGCCTGGAGATTGGTCCCACGCCCAAAGAGCCAGCAGGGAAAACTATGCCTTGTTCTAAAGCTCTTTGGGAACCGCTTGCGTAGCCCCACAGACCTGGGGGCTGCAGGCTTTCCTGCTGCCTTCAGCCTCAAAACCACCCTTTCCCATTTGGCGCCGCACCAGGCCCAAAAATGGCCATCTGTCTGGAGATTGGTCCCACGCCCAAAGAGCCAGCAGGGAAAACTATGCCTTGTTCTAAAGCTCTTTGGGAACCGCTTGCGTAGCCCCACACACCTGGGGGCTGCAGGCTTTCCTGCTGCCTTCAGCCTCAAAACCACCCTTTCCCATTTGGCGCCGCGCCAGGCCCAAAAATGGCCATCTGTCTGGAGATTGGTCCCATGTCCAAAGAGCCAGCAGGGAAAACTCTGCCTTATTCTCAAGCTCTTTGGGAACCGCTTGCGTAGCCCCACACACCTGGGGGCTGCAGCCTTTCCTGCTGCCTTCAGCCTCAAAACCACCCTTTCCCACTTGGCGCCGCGCCAGGCCCTTGCTGCTTTTATGTTTGGCTGTTGGGAGATTTACAGCACAAAGATATCTAGTTGATTTGAAGCAGTTCTGAGAAAGTCTAAACATAATGCCCACTTCTCCCTCCTGGCATTTTCCATGTGGGAGATATAGCAGGATGTATATTGGTTTTGAGGAACCGTCCCCAGACAGTGTAGGCAGAAAAGTTCCTGGCTCACTGAATGCCGTTCCTGGAGAGACACTGCGATCAATGTGGGAGATATGTCAAGATGTGTGTTGGTTTTGAGGACGGCTCTCTGGAGAGACTTAGCAAAGAGGTCACACGGATAATCAGAGCAATTCTCAGAGACACTGAGACCAAACTCCACAATTCCCTCCTGGCACTTTCCCTGTAGGAGATACCGCAAGACGTTTCTGTATATTGGGCACTGCGCTCTGCAGCGTGTTAGCAGAGACTTTCCCGGGACAGTAAAACCTGACGTCAGAGACACTGAGAAGAAGCCCCAACGTTCCTTCCAGACATTTTCAGTGTGGGTGCCTTCTTCACATGGTTCCTGGTTTCACTGCAGCTCTGAAGAGAATGTTAGCAAAGAGGTAATCGGGAGAGTAAAAAGCAGTACTCAAAGACAGGGAGAGCAAGCTCTCTCTTGGCACTTTGGATGTGGGACATACAGCGAGATGTTCGATGCTTTTACATTTGGCTATTGGGAGATTTACAGCACAAAGATATCCAGTTGATTTGAAGCAGTTCTGAGAAAGTCTAAACATAATGCCCACTTCTCCCTCCTGGCATTTTCCATGTGGGAGATATAGCAGGATGTATATTGGTTTTAAGGAACTGTCCCCGGACAGTGTGGGCAGAAAAGTTCCTGGCTCCTTGAATGCCGTTCCTGGAGACACTGCGATCAGTGTGGGAGATATGTCAAGATGTGTGTTGGTTTTGAGGAAGGCTCTCTGGAGAGTCTTAGCAAAGAGGTCACACGGATAATCAGAGCAATTCTCAGAGACACTGAGACCAAACTCCACAATTCCCTCCTGGCACTTTCCCTGTAGGAGATACCGCAAGACGTTTCTGTATATTGGGCACTGCGCTCTGCAGCGTGTTAGCAGAGACTTTCCCGGGACAGTAAAACCTGACATCAGAGACACTGAGAAGAAGCCCCAACGTTCCTTGCAGTCATTTTCAGTGTGGGTGCCTTCTCCACATGGTTCCTGGTTTCACTGCAGCTCTGAAGAGAATGTTAGCAAAGAGGTAATCGGGAGAGTAGAAAGCAGTACTCAAAGACAGGGAGAGCAAGCTCTACATTATTCTCTTGGCACTTTCCATGTAGTAGATATAGCAGGACATATATCGGTTTTGAGGACAACTCAGTGGACAGTGTAAGCAGAAAAGTTCCTGGCTCACTGAATGCCGTTCCTGGAGAGACACTGCGATCAATGTGGGAGATATGTCAAGATGTGTGTTGGTTTTGAGGAAGGCTCTCTGTAGAGTCTTAGCAAAGAGGTCACACGGATAATCAGAGCAATTCTCAGAGACACTGAGAACAGCTATACAATTCACTTTTGGCCCTTTGGTTGTTTTACGTATAACAAGACCTTTATGGATTTTGAGGAGAACTCCTCGAGGGTGTAGAAGAAAAAGTTGATGGCACACTGAATGCCGTTATTGGAGACACTGAGAAACAAGCCCTACAATTCCCTCCTGGCTCTTTCCGTGTTGTTGTTGGTTGGTTTTGCGCCTAGCTCTATGGCGAGAGTAGGCAGAGACATAATTAGGTGACTTGAAGCAGTTCCTATCGAGTCCAAGAACAGTCCCCACCTTTCCCTGCTGGCAGTTTCGATGTGGAGATATGTCTTGATAGGTGCTTTGCTTTTGAGCACAACTCTCTCGAGAGAATGTTAGCAAAGAGGTAACCGGGACAGTGAAAACAGTACTCAAAGACAGGGAGAGCAAGCTCTCTCTTGGAACTCTGGATGTGGGACATAGAGCAAGATGTTTTCTGCTATTACATTTGGCTGTTGGGAGATTTAGAGCACAAAGATATCTAGTTGCGTAGCCAAACAGACCTGAGGGCTGCAGGGTTTCCTGCTGCCTTCAGCCTCAAAACCACCCTTTCCCACTTGGCGCCGCGCCAGGCCCAAAAATGGCCATCTGTCTGGAGATTGGTCCCACGCCCAAAGAGCCAGCAGGGAAAACTATGCCTTGTTCTAAAGTTTTTTGGGAACCGCTTCCGTAGCCCCACACACCTGGGGGCTGCAGGCTTTCCTGCTGCCTTCAGTCTCAAAACCACCCTTTCCCACTAGGTGCCGCTCTAGGCCAAAAAAATGGCCATCTGTCTGGAGATTGGTCCCACGCCCAAAGAGCCAGCAGGGAAAACTATGCCTTGTTCGAAAGCTCTTTGGGAACCGCTTGCGTAGCCCCACACACCTGGGGGCTGCAGGCTTTCCTGCTGCCTTCAGCCTCAAAACCACCCTTTCCCACTTGGTGCCGTGCCAGGCACAAAAATGGCCACATCCCTGGAGAATGGTCCCACGCCCAAAGAGCCAGCAGGAAAAACTATGCCTTGTTCTAAAGCTCTTTGGGAACCGCTTTCGTAGGCCCACAGACCTGGGGGCTGCAGGCTTTCCTGCTGCCTTCAGCCTCAAAACCACCCTTTTCCACTTGGCGCCGCGCCAGGCCCAAAAATGGCCATCTGTCTGGAGACTGGTCCCATGCACATAGAGCCAGCAGGGAAAACTATGCCTTGTTCTAAAGCTCTTTGGGAACCGCTTGCATAGCCCCACAGACCTGGGGGCTGCAGGCTTTCCTGCTGCCTTCAGTCTCAAAACCACCCATTCCCACTTGGCGCCGCGCCAGGCACAAAAATGGCCATATCTCAGGAGATTGGTCCCACGCCCAAAGAGCCAGCAGGGAAAACTATGCCTTGTTCTAAAGCTCTTTGGGAACCGCTTGCGTAGCCCCACAGACCTGGGGACTGCAGGCTTTCCTGCTGCCTTCAGTCTCAAAACCACCCATTCCCACTTGGCGCCGCGCCAGGCACAAAAATGGCCATCTGTCTGGAGATTGGTCCCACGCCCAAAGAGCCAGCAGGGAAAACTATGCCTTGTTCTAAAGCTCTTTGGGAACCGCTTGCATAGCCCCACAGACCTGGGGGCTGCAGGCTTTCCTGCTGCCTTCAGCCTCAAAAACCACCCTTTCCCACTTGGCGCCGCTCTAGGCCCAAAAATGGCCATCTGTCTGGAGACTGGTCCCACGCCCAAAGAGCCAGCAGGGAAAACTATGCCTTGTTCTATAGCTCTTTGGGAACCGCTTGTATAGTCCCAAACACCTGGGAGCTGCAGGCTTTCCTGCTGCCTTCAGCCTCAAAACCACCCTTTCGCACTTGGCGCCGCGCCAGGAACAAAAATGGCCATCTGCCTGGAGATTGGTCCCACGCCCAAAGAGCCAGCAGGGAAAACTATGCCTTGTTCTAAAGCTCTTTGGGAACCGCTTGCGTAGCCCCACAGACCTGGGGGCTGCAGGCTTTCCTGCTGCCTTCAGCCTCAAAACCACCCTTTCCCATTTGGCGCCGCACCAGGCCCAAAAATGGCCATCTGTCTGGAGATTGGTCCCACGCCCAAAGAGCCAGCAGGGAAAACTATGCCTTGTTCTAAAGCTCTTTGGGAACCGCTTGCGTAGCCCCACACACCTGGGGGCTGCAGGCTTTCCTGCTGCCTTCAGTCTCAAAACCACCCTTTCCCATTTGGCGCCGCGCCAGGCCCAAAAATGGCCATCTGTCTGGAGATTGGTCCCACGTCCAAAGAGCCAGCAGGGAAAACTCTGCCTTATTCTCAAGCTCTTTGGGAACCGCTTGCGTAGCCCCACACACCTGGGGGCTGCAGGCTTTCCTGCTGCCTTCGGCCTCAAAACCACCCTTTCCCACTTGGCGCCGCGCCAGGCCCTTGCTGCTTTTATGTTTGGCTGTTGGGAGATTTACAGCACAAAGATATCTAGTTGATTTGAAGCAGTTCTGAGAAAGTCTAAACATAATGCCCACTTCTCCCTCCTGGCATTTTCCATGTGGGAGATATAGCAGGATGTATATTGGTTTTGAGGAACCGTCCCCAGACAGTGTAGGCAGAAAAGTTCCTGGCTCCTTGAATGCCGTTCCTGGAGACACTGCGATCAGTGTGGGAGATATGTCAAGATGTGTGTTGGTTTTGAGGAAGGCTCTCTGGAGAGTCTTAGCAAAGAGGTCACACGGATAATCAGAGCAATTCTCAGAGACACTGAGACCAAACTCCACAATTCCCTCCTGGCACTTTCCCTGTAGGAGATACCGCAAGACGTTTCTGTATATTGGGCACTGCGCTCTGCAGCGTGTTAGCAGAGACTTTCCCGGGACAGTAAAACCTGACATCAGAGACACTGAGAAGAAGCCCCAACGTTCCTTCCAGACATTTTCAGTGTGGGTGCCTTCTCCACATGGTTCCTGGTTTCACTGCAGCTCTGAAGAGAATGTTAGGAAAGAGGTAATCGGGAGAGTAGAAAGCAGTACTCAAAGACAGGGAGAGCAAGCTCTACATTATTCTCTTGGCACTTTCCATGTAGTAGATATAGCAGGATATATATCGGTTTTGAGGACAACTCAGTGGACAGTGTAGGCAGAAAAGTTCCTGGCTCACTGAATGTCGTTCCTGGAGAGACACTGCGATCAAATCCTACAATTGCCTAATAGCACTTTCCATGTGGGAGATATGTCAAGATGTGCTTTGGTTTGGAGCACAACTCTCTCGAGAGAACGTTAGCAAAGAGGTAACCGGGAGAGTAGAAAGCAGTACTCAAAGACAGGGAGAGCAAGCTCTCTCTTGGCACTTTGGATGTGGGACATACAGCGAGATGTTCGATGCTTTTACATTTGGCTATTGGGAGATTTACAGCACAAAGATATCCAGTTGATTTGAAGCAGTTCTGAGAAAGTCTAAACATAATGCCCACTTCTCCCTCCTGGCATTTTCCATGTGGGAGATATAGCAGGATGTATATTGGTTTTAAGGAACTGTCCCCGGACAGTGTGGGCAGAAAAGTTCCTGGCTCCTTGAATGCCGTTCCTGGAGACACTGCGATCAGTGTGGGAGATATGTCAAGATGTGTGTTGGTTTTGAGGAAGGCTCTCTGGAGAGTCTTAGCAAAGAGGTCACACGGATAATCAGAGCAATTCTCAGAGACACTGAGACCAAACTCCACAATTCCCTCCTGGCACTTTCCCTGTAGGAGATACCGCAAGACGTTTCTGTATATTGGGCACTGCGCTCTGCAGCGTGTTAGCAGAGACTTTCCCGGGACAGTAAAACCTGACATCAGAGACACTGAGAAGAAGCCCCAACGTTCCTTCCAGTCATTTTCAGTGTGGGTGCCTTCTCCACATGGTTCCTGGTTTCACTGCAGCTCTGAAGAGAATGTTAGCAAAGAGGTAATCGGGACAGTGAAAACAGTACTCAAAGACAGGGAGAGCAAGCTCTCTCTTGGCACTTTGGATGTGGGACATACAGCGAGATGTTTGCTGCTTTTACATTTGGCTATTGGGAGATTTACAGCACAAAGATATCCAGTTGATTTGAAGCAGTTCTGAGAAAGTCTAAACATAATGCCCACTTCTCCCTCCTGGCATTTTCCATGTGGGAGATATAGCAGGATGTATATTGGTTTTAAGGAACTGTCCCCGGACAGTGTGGGCAGAAAAGTTCCTGGCTCCTTGAATGCCGTTCCTGGAGACACTGCGATCAGTGTGGGAGATATGTCAAGATGTGTGTTGGTTTTGAGGAAGGCTCTCTGGAGAGTCTTAGCAAAGAGGTCACACGGATAATCAGAGCAATTCTCAGAGACACTGAGACCAAACTCCACAATTCCCTCCTGGCACTTTCCCTGTAGGAGATACCGCAAGACGTTTCTGTATATTGGGCACTGCGCTCTGCAGCGTGTTAGCAGAGACTTTCCCGGGAGAGTAAAACCTGACATCAGAGACACTGAGAAGAAGCCCCAACGTTCCTTCCAGTCATTTTCAGTGTGGGTGCCTTCTCCACATGGTTCCTGTTTCACTGCAGCTCTGAAGAGAATGTTAGCAAAGAGGTAACTGGGAGAGTAGAAAGCAGTACTCAAAGACAGGGAGAGCAAGCTCTACATTATTCTCTTGGCACTTTCCGTGTAGTAGATATAGCAGGATATATATCGGTTTTGAGGACAACTCAGTGGACAGTGTAAGCAGAAAAGTTCCTGGCTCACTGAATGCCGTTCCTGGAGAGACACTGCGATCAATGTGGGAGATATGTCAAGATGTGTGTTGGTTTTGAGGAAGGCTCTCTGTAGAGTCTTAGCAAAGAGGTCACACGGATAATCAGAGCAATTCTCAGAGACACTGAGAACAGCTATACAATTCACTTTTGGCCCTTTGGTTGTTTTACGTATAACAAGACCTTTATGGATTTTGAGGAGAACTCCTCGAGGGTGTAGAAGAAAAAGTTGGTGGCACACTGAATGCCGTTATTGGAGACACTGAGAAACAAGCCCTACAATTCCCTCCTGGCTCTTTCCGTGTTGTTGTTGGTTGGTTTTGCGCCTAGCTCTATGGCGAGAGTAGGCAGAGACATAATTAGGTGACTTGAAGCAGTTCCTATCGAGTCCAAGAACAGTCCCCACCTTTCCCTGCTGGCAGTTTCGATGTGGAGATATGTCTTGATAGGTGCTTTGCTTTTGAGCACAACTCTCTCGAGAGAATGTTAGCAAAGAGGTAACCGGGACAGTGAAAACAGTACTCAAAGACAGGGAGAGCAAGCTCTCTCTTGGAACTCTGGATGTGGGACATAGAGCAAGATGTTTTCTGCTATTACATTTGGCTGTTGGGAGATTTAGAGCACAAAGATATCTAGTTGCGTAGCCAAACAGACCTGAGGGCTGCAGGGTTTCCTGCTGCCTTCAGCCTCAAAACCACCCTTTCCCACTTGGTGCCGTGCCAGGCACAAAAATAGCCATCTGTCTGGAGACTGGTCCCATGCCCAAAGAGCCAGCAGGGAAAACTATGCCTTGTTCTAAAGCTCTTTGGGAACCGCTTGCGTAGCCCCACAGACCTGGGGACTGCAGGCTTTCCTGCTGCCTTCAGCCTCAAAACCACCCTTTCCCATTGGCGCCGCGCTAAGCCGAAAAATGGCCATCTGTCTGGAGATTGGTCCCATGCACAAAGAGCCAGCAGGGAAAACTATGCCTTGTTCTATAGCTCTTTGGGAACCGCTTGCGTAGCCCCACACACCTGGGGGCTGCAGGCTTTCCTGCTGCCTTCAGCCTCAAAACCACCCTTTCCCACTTGGCGCCGCGCCAGGAACAAAAATGGCCATCTGTCTGGAGATTGGTCCCACGCCCAAAGAGCCAGCAGGGAAAACTATGCCTTGTTCTAAAGTTTTTTGGGAACCGCTTGCGTAGCCCCACACACCTGGGGGCTGCAGGCTTTCCTGCTGCCTTCAGTCTCAAAACCACCCTTTCCCACTAGGTGCCGCTCTAGGCCAAGAAAATGGCCATCTGTCTGGAGATAGGTCCCACGCCCAAAGAGCCAGCAGGGAAAACTATGCCTTGTTCTAAAGCTCTTTGGCAACCGCTTGCGTAGCCCCACACACCTGGGGGCTGCAGGCTTTCCTGCTGCCTTCAGCCTCAAAACCACCCTTTCCCACTTGGCACCGTGCCAGGCCCCAAAATGGCCATCTGTCTGGAGATTGGTCCCACGCACAAAAAGCCAGCAGGGAAAACGATGCCTTGTTCTATAGCTCTTTGGGAACCGCTTGTATAGCCCCACACACCTGGGGGCTGCAGGCTTTCCTGCTGCCTTCAGTCTCAAAACCACCCATTCCCACTTGGCGCCGCGCCAGGCACAAAAATGGCCATCTGTCTGGAGATTGGTCCCACGCCCAAAGAGCCAGCAGGGAAAACTATTCCTTGTTCTAAAGCTCTTTGGGAACCGCTTGCGTAGCCCCACAGACCTGGGGACTGCAGGCTTTCCTGCTGCCTTCAGTCTCAAAACCACCCATTCCCACTTGGCGCCGCGCCAGGCACAAAAATGGCCATCTGTCTGGAGATTGGTCCCACGCCCAAAGAGCCAGCAGGGAAAACTATGCCTTGTTCTAAAGCTCTTTGGGAACCGCTTGCATAGCCCCACAGACCTGGGGGCTGCAGGCTTTCCTGCTGCCTTCAGCCTCAAAAACCACCCTTTCCCACTTGGCGCCGCTCTAGGCCCAAAAATGGCCATATGTCTGGAGACTGGTCCCACGCCCAAAGAGCCAGCAGGGAAAACTATGCCTTGTTCTATAGCTCTTTGGGAACCGCTTGTATAGTCCCAAACACCTGGGAGCTGCAGGCTTTCCTGCTGCCTTCAGCCTCAAAACCACCCTTTCCCACTTGGCGCCGCGCCATGCCCTTGCTGCTTTTATGTTTGGCTGTTGGGAGATTTACAGCACAAAGATATCTAGTTGATTTGAAGCAGTTCTGAGAAAGTCTAAACATAATGCCCACTTCTCCCTCCTGGCATTTTCCATGTGGGAGATATAGCAGGATGTATATTGGTTTTAAGGAACTGTCCCCGGACAGTGTGGGCAGAAAAGTTCCTGGCTCCTTGAATGCCGTTCCTGGAGAGACACTGCGATCAGTGTGGAAGATATGTCAAGATGTGTGTTGGTTTTGAGGAAGGCTCTCTGGAGAGTCTTAGCAAAGAGGTCACACGGATAATCAGAGCAATTCTCAGAGACACTGAGACCAAACTCCACAATTCCCTCCTGGCACTTTCCCTGTAGGAGATACCGCAAGACGTTTCTGTATATTGGGCACTGCGCTCTGCAGCGTGTTAGCAGAGACTTTCCCGGGACAGTAAAACCTGACATCAGAGACACTGAGAAGAAGCCCCAACGTTCCTTCCAGACATTTTCAGTGTGGGTGCCTTCTCCACATGGTTCCTGGTTTCACTGCAGCTCTGAAGAGAATGTTAGCAAAGAGGTAACCGGGAGAGTAGAAAGCAGTACTCAAAGACAGGGAGAGCAAGCTCTCTCTTGGCACTTTGGATGTGGGACATACAGCGAGATGTTCGATGCTTTTACATTTGGCTATTGGGAGATTTACAGCACAAAGATATCCAGTTGATTTGAAGCAGTTCTGAGAAAGTCTAAACATAATGCCCACTTCTCCCTCCTGGCATTTTCCATGTGGGAGATATAGCAGGATGTATATTGGTTTTAAGGAACTGTCCCCGGACAGTGTGGGCAGAAAAGTTCCTGGCTCCTTGAATGCCGTTCCTGGAGACACTGCGATCAGTGTGGGAGATAGGTCAAGATGTGTGTTGGTTTTGAGGAAGGCTCTCTAGAGAGTCTTAGCAAAGAGGTCACACGGATAATCAGAGCAATTCTCAGAGACACTGAGACCAAACTCCACAATTCCCTCCTGGCACTTTCCCTGTAGGAGATACCGCAAGACGTTTCTGTATATTGGGCACTGCGCTCTGCAGCGTGTTAGCAGAGACTTTCCCGGGACAGTGAAACCCGATGTCAGAGACACTGAGAAGAAGCCCCAACGTTCCTTCCAGTCATTTTCAGTGTGGGTGCCTTCTCCACATGGTTCCTGGTTTCACTGCAGCTCTGAAGAGAATGTTAGCAAAGAGGAAATCGGGACAGTGAAAACAGTACTCAAAGACAGGGAGAGCAAGCTCTCTCTTGGCACTTTGGATGTGGGACATACAGCGAGATGTTTGCTGCTTTTACATTTGGCTATTGGGAGATTTACAGCACAAAGATATCCAGTTGATTTGAAGCAGTTCTGAGAAAGTCTAAACATAATGCCCACTTCTCCCTCCTGGCATTTTCCATGTGGGAGATATAGCAGGATGTATATTGGTTTTAAGGAACTGTCCCCGGACAGTGTGGGCAGAAAAGTTCCTGGCTCCTTGAATGCCGTTCCTGGAGACACTGCGATCAGTGTGGGAGATATGTCAAGATGTGTGTTGGTTTTGAGGAAGGCTCTCTGGAGAGTCTTAGCAAAGAGGTCACACGGATAATCAGAGCAATTCTCAGAGACACTGAGACCAAACTCCACAATTCCCTCCTGGCACTTTCCCTGTAGGAGATACCGCAAGACGTTTCTGTATATTGGGCACTGCGCTCTGCAGCGTGTTAGCAGAGACTTTCCCGGGACAGTAAAACCTGACATCAGAGACGCTGAGAAGAAGCCCCAACGTTCCTTCCAGACATTTTCAGTGTGGGTGCCTTCTCCACATGGTTCCTGGTTTCACTGCAGCTCTGAAGAGAATGTTAGCAAAGAGGTAACCGGGAGAGTAGAAAGCAGTACTCAAAGACAGGGAGAGCAAGCTCTACATTATTCTCTTGGCACTTTCCATGTAGTAGATATAGCAGGATATGTATCGGTTTTGAGGACAACTCAGTGGACAGTGTAGGCAGAAAAGTTCCTGGCTCACTGAATGCCGTTCCTGGAGAGACACTGCGATCAAATCCTACAATTGCCTAATAGCACTTTCCATGTGGGAGATATGTCAAGATGTGCTTTGGTTTGGAGCACAACTCTCTCGAGAGAACGTTAGCAAAGAGGTAACCGGGAGAGTAGAAAGCAGTACTCAAAGACAGGGAGAGCAAGCTCTCTCTTGGCACTTTGGATGTGGGACATACAGCGAGATGTTCGATGCTTTTACATTTGGCTATTGGGAGATTTACAGCACAAAGATATCCAGTTGATTTGAAGCAGTTCTGAGAAAGTCTAAACATAATGCCCACTTCTCCCTCCTGGCATTTTCCATGTGGGAGATATAGCAGGATGTATATTGGTTTTAAGGAACTGTCCCCGGACAGTGTGGGCAGAAAAGTTCCTGGCTCCTTGAATGCCGTTCCTGGAGACACTGCGATCAGTGTGGGAGATATGTCAAGATGTGTGTTGGTTTTGAGGAAGGCTCTCTGGAGAGTCTTAGCAAAGAGGTCACACGGATAATCAGAGCAATTCTCAGAGACACTGAGACCAAACTCCACAATTCCCTCCTGGCACTTTCCCTGTAGGAGATACCGCAAGACGTTTCTGTATATTGGGCACTGCGCTCTGCAGCGTGTTAGCAGAGACTTTCCCGGGACAGTAAAACCTGACATCAGAGACACTGAGAAGAAGCCCCAACGTTCCTTCCAGTCATTTTCAGTGTGGGTGCCTTCTCCACATGGTTCCTGGTTTCACTGCAGCTCTGAAGAGAATGTTAGCAAAGAGGTAACCGGGACAGTGAAAACAGTACTCAAAGACAGGGAGAGCAAGCTCTACATTATTCTCTTGGCACTTTCCATGTAGTAGATATAGCAGGATATATATCGGTTTTGAGGACAACTCAGTGGACAGTGTAGGCAGAAAAGTTCCTGGCTCACTGAATGCCGTTCCTGGAGAGACACTGCGATCAAATCCTACAATTGCCTAATAGCACTTTCCATGTGGGAGATATGTCAAGATGTGCTTTGGTTTGGAGCACAACTCTCTCGAGAGAATGTTAGCAAAGAGGTAACCGGGAGAGTAGAAAGCAGTACTCAAAGACAGGGAGAGCAAGCTCTACATTATTCTCTTGGCACTTTCCATGTAGTAGATATAGCAGGATATATATCGGTTTTGAGGACAACTCAGTGGACAGTGTAGGCAGAAAAGTTCCTGGCTCACTGAATGTCGTTCCTGGAGAGACACTGCGATCAAATCCTACAATTGCCTAATAGCACTTTCCATGTGGGAGATATGTCAAGATGTGCTTTGGTTTGGAGCACAAGTCTCTCGAGAGAACGTTAGCAAAGAGGTAACCGGGAGAGTAGAAAGCAGTACTCAAAGACAGGGAGAGCAAGCTCTCTCTTGGCACTTTGGATGTGGGACATACAGCGAGATGTTCGATGCTTTTACATTTGGCTATTGGGAGATTTACAGCACAAAGATATCCAGTTGATTTGAAGCAGTTCTGAGAAAGTCTAAACATAATGCCCACTTCTCCCTCCTGGCATTTTCCATGTGGGAGATATAGCAGGATGTATATTGGTTTTAAGGAACTGTCCCCGGACAGTGTGGGCAGAAAAGTTCCTGGCTCCTTGAATGCCGTTCCTGGAGACACTGCGATCAGTGTGGGAGATAGGTCAAGATGTGTGTTGGTTTTGAGGAAGGCTCTCTAGAGAGTCTTAGCAAAGAGGTCACACGGATAATCAGAGCAATTCTCAGAGACACTGAGACCAAACTCCACAATTCCCTCCTGGCACTTTCCCTGTAGGAGATACCGCAAGACGTTTCTGTATATTGGGCACTGCGCTCTGCAGCGTGTTAGCAGAGACTTTCCCGGGACAGTGAAACCCGATGTCAGAGACACTGAGAAGAAGCCCCAACGTTCCTTCCAGTCATTTTCAGTGTGGGTGCCTTCTCCACATGGTTCCTGGTTTCACTGCAGCTCTGAAGAGAATGTTAGCAAAGAGGAAATCGGGACAGTGAAAACAGTACTCAAAGACAGGGAGAGCAAGCTCTCTCTTGGCACTTTGGATGTGGGACATACAGCGAGATGTTTGCTGCTTTTACATTTGGCTATTGGGAGATTTACAGCACAAAGATATCCAGTTGATTTGAAGCAGTTCTGAGAAAGTCTAAACATAATGCCCACTTCTCCCTCCTGGCATTTTCCATGTGGGAGATATAGCAGGATGTATATTGGTTTTAAGGAACTGTCCCCGGACAGTGTGGGCAGAAAAGTTCCTGGCTCCTTGAATGCCGTTCCTGGAGACACTGCGATCAGTGTGGGAGATATGTCAAGATGTGTGTTGGTTTTGAGGAAGGCTCTCTGGAGAGTCTTAGCAAAGAGGTCACACGGATAATCAGAGCAATTCTCAGAGACACTGAGACCAAACTCCACAATTCCCTCCTGGCACTTTCCCTGTAGGAGATACCGCAAGACGTTTCTGTATATTGGGCACTGCGCTCTGCAGCGTGTTAGCAGAGACTTTCCCGGGACAGTAAAACCTGACATCAGAGACGCTGAGAAGAAGCCCCAACGTTCCTTCCAGACATTTTCAGTGTGGGTGCCTTCTCCACATGGTTCCTGGTTTCACTGCAGCTCTGAAGAGAATGTTAGCAAAGAGGTAACCGGGAGAGTAGAAAGCAGTACTCAAAGACAGGGAGAGCAAGCTCTACATTATTCTCTTGGCACTTTCCATGTAGTAGATATAGCAGGATATGTATCGGTTTTGAGGACAACTCAGTGGACAGTGTAGGCAGAAAAGTTCCTGGCTCACTGAATGCCGTTCCTGGAGAGACACTGCGATCAAATCCTACAATTGCCTAATAGCACTTTCCATGTGGGAGATATGTCAAGATGTGCTTTGGTTTGGAGCACAACTCTCTCGAGAGAACGTTAGCAAAGAGGTAACCGGGAGAGTAGAAAGCAGTACTCAAAGACAGGGAGAGCAAGCTCTCTCTTGGCACTTTGGATGTGGGACATACAGCGAGATGTTCGATGCTTTTACATTTGGCTATTGGGAGATTTACAGCACAAAGATATCCAGTTGATTTGAAGCAGTTCTGAGAAAGTCTAAACATAATGCCCACTTCTCCCTCCTGGCATTTTCCATGTGGGAGATATAGCAGGATGTATATTGGTTTTAAGGAACTGTCCCCGGACAGTGTGGGCAGAAAAGTTCCTGGCTCCTTGAATGCCGTTCCTGGAGACACTGCGATCAGTGTGGGAGATATGTCAAGATGTGTGTTGGTTTTGAGGAAGGCTCTCTGGAGAGTCTTAGCAAAGAGGTCACACGGATAATCAGAGCAATTCTCAGAGACACTGAGACCAAACTCCACAATTCCCTCCTGGCACTTTCCCTGTAGGAGATACCGCAAGACGTTTCTGTATATTGGGCACTGCGCTCTGCAGCGTGTTAGCAGAGACTTTCCCGGGACAGTAAAACCTGACATCAGAGACACTGAGAAGAAGCCCCAACGTTCCTTCCAGTCATTTTCAGTGTGGGTGCCTTCTCCACATGGTTCCTGGTTTCACTGCAGCTCTGAAGAGAATGTTAGCAAAGAGGTAACCGGGACAGTGAAAACAGTACTCAAAGACAGGGAGAGCAAGCTCTACATTATTCTCTTGGCACTTTCCATGTAGTAGATATAGCAGGATATATATCGGTTTTGAGGACAACTCAGTGGACAGTGTAGGCAGAAAAGTTCCTGGCTCACTGAATGCCGTTCCTGGAGAGACACTGCGATCAAATCCTACAATTGCCTAATAGCACTTTCCATGTGGGAGATATGTCAAGATGTGCTTTGGTTTGGAGCACAACTCTCTCGAGAGAATGTTAGCAAAGAGGTAACCGGGAGAGTAGAAAGCAGTACTCAAAGACAGGGAGAGCAAGCTCTACATTATTCTCTTGGCACTTTCCATGTAGTAGATATAGCAGGATATATATCGGTTTTGAGGACAACTCAGTGGACAGTGTAGGCAGAAAAGTTCCTGGCTCACTGAATGTCGTTCCTGGAGAGACACTGCGATCAAATCCTACAATTGCCTAATAGCACTTTCCATGTGGGAGATATGTCAAGATGTGCTTTGGTTTGGAGCACAAGTCTCTCGAGAGAACGTTAGCAAAGAGGTAACCGGGAGAGTAGAAAGCAGTACTCAAAGACAGGGAGAGCAAGCTCTCTCTTGGCACTTTGGATGTGGGACATACAGCGAGATGTTTGCTGCTTTTACATTTGGCTATTGGGAGATTTACAGCACAAAGATATCCAGTTGATTTGAAGCAGTTCTGAGAAAGTCTAAACATAATGCCCACTTCTCCCTCCTGGCATTTTCCATGTGGGAGATATAGCAGGATGTATATTGGTTTTAAGGAACTGTCCCCGGACAGTGTGGGCAGAAAAGTTCCTGGCTCCTTGAATGCCGTTCCTGGAGACACTGCGATAAGTGTGGGAGATATGTCAAGATGTGTGTTGGTTTTGAGGAAGGCTCTCTGGAGAGACTTAGCAAAGAGGTCACACGGATAATCAGAGCAATTCTCAGAGACACTGAGACCAAACTCCACAATTCCTCCTGGCACTTTCCCTGTAGGAGATACCGCAAGACGTTTCTGTATATTGGGCACTGCGCTCTGCAGCGTGTTAGCAGAGACTTTCCCGGGACAGTGAAACCCGATGTCAGAGACACTGAGAAGAAGCCCCAACGTTCCTTCCAGTCATTTTCAGTGTGGGTGCCTTCTCCACATGGTTCCTGGTTTCACTGCAGCTCTGAAGAGAATGTTAGCAAAGAGGTAATCGGGAGAGTAGAAAGCAGTACTCAAAGACAGGGAGAGCAAGCTCTCTCTTGGCACTTTGGATGTGGGACATACAGCGAGATGTTCGATGCTTTTACATTTGGCTATTGGGAGATTTACAGCACAAAGATATCCAGTTGATTTGAAGCAGTTCTGAGAAAGTCTAAACATAATGCCCACTTCTCCCTCCTGGCATTTTCCATGTGGGAGATATAGCAGGATGTATATTGGTTTTAAGGAACTGTCCCCGGACAGTGTGGGCAGAAAAGTTCCTGGCTCCTTGAATGCCGTTCCTGGAGACACTGCGATCAGTGTGGGAGATATGTCAAGATGTGTGTTGGTTTTGAGGAAGGCTCTCTGGAGAGTCTTAGCAAAGAGGTCACACGGATAATCAGAGCAATTCTCAGAGACACTGAGACCAAACTCCACAATTCCCTCCTGGCACTTTCCCTGTAGGAGATACCGCAAGACGTTTCTGTATATTGGGCACTGCGCTCTGCAGCGTGTTAGCAGAGACTTTCCCGGGACAGTAAAACCTGACATCAGAGACGCTGAGAAGAAGCCCCAACGTTCCTTCCAGACATTTTCAGTGTGGGTGCCTTCTTCACATGGTTCCTGGTTTCACTGCAGCTCTGAAGAGAATGTTAGCAAAGAGGTAATCGGGAGAGTAGAAAGCAGTACTCAAAGACAGGGAGAGCAAGCTCTACATTATTCTCTTGGCACTTTCCATGTAGTAGATATAGCAGGATATATATCGGTTTTGAGGACAACTCAGTGGACAGTGTAGGCAGAAAAGTTCCTGGCTCACTGAATGCCGTTCCTGGAGAGACACTGCGATCAAATCCTACAATTGCCTAATAGCACTTTCCATGTGGGAGATATGTCAAGATGTGCTTTGGTTTGGAGCACAACTCTCTCGAGAGAACGTTAGCAAAGAGGTAACCGGGAGAGTAGAAAGCAGTACTCAAAGACAGGGAGAGCAAGCTCTCTCTTGGCACTTTGGATGTGGGACATACAGCGAGATGTTCGATGCTTTTACATTTGGCTATTGGGAGATTTACAGCACAAAGATATCCAGTTGATTTGAAGCAGTTCTGAGAAAGTCTAAACATAATGCCCACTTCTCCCTCCTGGCATTTTCCATGTGGGAGATATAGCAGGATGTATATTGGTTTTAAGGAACTGTCCCCGGACAGTGTGGGCAGAAAAGTTCCTGGCTCCTTGAATGCCGTTCCTGGAGACACTGCGATCAGTGTGGGAGATATGTCAAGATGTGTGTTGGTTTTGAGGAAGGCTCTCTGGAGAGTCTTAGCAAAGAGGTCACACGGATAATCAGAGCAATTCTCAGAGACACTGAGACCAAACTCCACAATTCCCTCCTGGCACTTTCCCTGTAGGAGATACCGCAAGACGTTTCTGTATATTGGGCACTGCGCTCTGCAGCGTGTTAGCAGAGACTTTCCCGGGACAGTAAAACCTGACATCAGAGACGCTGAGAAGAAGCCCCAACGTTCCTTCCAGACATTTTCAGTGTGGGTGCCTTCTTCACATGGTTCCTGGTTTCACTGCAGCTCTGAAGAGAATGTTAGCAAAGAGGTAATCGGGAGAGTAGAAAGCAGTACTCAAAGACAGGGAGAGCAAGCTCTACATTATTCTCTTGGCACTTTCCATGTAGTAGATATAGCAGGATATATATCGGTTTTGAGGACAACTCAGTGGACAGTGTAGGCAGAAAAGTTCCTGGCTCACTGAATGCCGTTCCTGGAGAGACACTGCGATCAAATCCTACAATTGCCTAATAGCACTTTCCATGTGGGAGATATGTCAAGATGTGCTTTGGTTTGGAGCACAACTCTCTCGAGAGAACGTTAGCAAAGAGGTAACCGGGAGAGTAGAAAGCAGTACTCAAAGACAGGGAGAGCAAGCTCTCTCTTGGCACTTTGGATGTGGGACATACAGCGAGATGTTCGATGCTTTTACATTTGGCTATTGGGAGATTTACAGCACAAAGATATCCAGTTGATTTGAAGCAGTTCTGAGAAAGTCTAAACATAATGCCCACTTCTCCCTCCTGGCATTTTCCATGTGGGAGATATAGCAGGATGTATATTGGTTTTAAGGAACTGTCCCCGGACAGTGTGGGCAGAAAAGTTCCTGGCTCCTTGAATGTCGTTCCTGGAGACACTGCGATCAGTGTGGGAGATATGTCAAGATGTGTGTTGGTTTTGAGGAAGGCTCTCTGGAGAGTCTTAGCAAAGAGGTCACACGGATAATCAGAGCAATTCTCAGAGACACTGAGACCAAACTCCACAATTCCCTCCTGGCACTTTCCCTGTAGGAGATACCGCAAGACGTTTCTGTATATTGGGCACTGCGCTCTGCAGCGTGTTAGCAGAGACTTTCCCGGGAGAGTAAAACCTGACATCAGAGACACTGAGAAGAAGCCCCAACGTTCCTTCCAGTCATTTTCAGTGTGGGTGCCTTCTCCACATGGTTCCTGGTTTCACTGCAGCTCTGAAGAGAATGTTAGCAAAGAGGTAATCGGGAGAGTAGAAAGCAGTACTCAAAGACAGGGAGAGCAAGCTCTACATTATTCTCTTGGCACTTTCCATGTAGTAGATATAGCAGGATATATATCGGTTTTGAGGACAACTCAGTGGACAGTGTAGGCAGAAAAGTTCCTGGCTCACTGAATGCCGTTCCTGGAGAGACACTGCGATCAATGTGGGAGATATGTCAAGATGTGTGTTGGTTTTGAGGAAGGCTCTCTGGAGAGTCTTAGCAAAGAGGTCACACGGATAATCAGAGCAATTCTCAGAGACACTGAGACCAAACTCCACAATTCCCTCCTGGCACTTTCCCTGTAGGAGATACCGCAAGACGTTTCTGTATATTGGGCACTGCGCTCTGCAGCGTGTTAGCAGAGACTTTCCCGGGACAGTAAAACCTGACATCAGAGACACTGAGAAGAAGCCCCAACGTTCCTTCCAGTCATTTTCAGTGTGGGTGCCTTCTCCACATGGTTCCTGGTTTCACTGCAGCTCTGAAGAGAATGTTAGCAAAGAGGTAACTGGGAGAGTAGAAAGCAGTACTCAAAGACAGGGAGAGCAAGCTCTACATTATTCTCTTGGCACTTTCCATGTAGTAGATATAGCAGGACATATATCGGTTTTGAGGACAACTCAGTGGACAGTGTAAGCAGAAAAGTTCCTGGCTCACTGAATGCCGTTCCTGGAGAGACACTGCGATCAATGTGGGAGATATGTCAAGATGTGTGTTGGTTTTGAGGAAGGCTCTCTGTAGAGTCTTAGCAAAGAGGTCACACGGATAATCAGAGCAATTCTCAGAGACACTGAGAACAGCTATACAATTCACTTTTGGCCCTTTGGTTGTTTTACGTATAACAAGACCTTTATGGATTTTGAGGAGAACTCCTCGAGGGTGTAGAAGAAAAAGTTGGTGGCACACTGAATGCCGTTATTGGAGACACTGAGAAACAAGCCCTACAATTCCCTCCTGGCTCTTTCCGTGTTGTTGTTGGTTGGTTTTGCGCCTAGCTCTATGGCGAGAGTAGGCAGAGACATAATTAGGTGACTTGAAGCAGTTCCTATCGAGTCCAAGAACAGTCCCCACCTTTCCCTGCTGGCAGTTTCGATGTGGAGATATGTCTTGATAGGTGCTTTGCTTTTGAGCACAACTCTCTCGAGAGAATGTTAGCAAAGAGGTAACCGGGACAGTGAAAACAGTACTCAAAGACAGGGAGAGCAAGCTCTCTCTTGGAACTCTGGATGTGGGACATAGAGCAAGATGTTTTCTGCTATTACATTTGGCTGTTGGGAGATTTAGAGCACAAAGATATCTAGTTGCGTAGCCAAACAGACCTGAGGGCTGCAGGGTTTCCTGCTGCCTTCAGCCTCAAAACCACCCTTTCCCACTTGGTGCCGTGCCAGGCACAAAAATAGCCATCTGTCTGGAGACTGGTCCCATGCCCAAAGAGCCAGCAGGGAAAACTATGCCTTGTTCTAAAGCTCTTTGGGAACCGCTTGCGTAGCCCCACAGACCTGGGGGCTGCAGGCTTTCCTGCTGCCTTCAGCCTCAAAACCACCCTTTCCCATTGGCGCCGCGCTAAGCCGAAAACTGGCCATCTGTCTGGAGATTGGTCCCATGCACAAAGAGCCAGCAGGGAAAACTATGCCTTGTTCTATAGCTCTTTGGGAACCGCTTGCGTAGCCCCACACACCTGGGGGCTGCAGGCTTTCCTGCTGCCTTCAGTCTCAAAACCACCCTTTCCCACTAGGTGCCGCTCTAGGCCAAAAAAATGGCCATCTGTCTGGAGATTGGTCCCACGCCCAAAGAGCCAGCAGGGAAAACTATGCCTTGTTCTAAAGCTCTTTGGGAACCGCTTGCGTAGCCCCACAGACCTGGGGGCTGCAGGCTTTCCTGCTGCCTTCAGCCTCAAAACCACCCTTTCCCACTTGGCACCGTGCCAGGCCCCAAAATGGCCATCTGTCTGGAGATTGGTCCCACGCACAAAAAGCCAGCAGGGAAAACGATGCCTTGTTCTATAGCTCTTTGGGAACTGCTTGTATAGCCCCACACACCTGGGGGCTGCAGGCTTTCCTGCTGCCTTCAGTCTCAAAACCACCCTTTCCCACTTGGCGCCGCGCCAGGCACAAAAATGGCCATCTGTCTGGAGACTGGTCCCACGCCCAAAGAGCCAGCAGGGAAAACTATGCCTTGTTCTAAAGCTCTTTGGGAACCGCTTGCGTAGCCCCACAGACCTGGGGACTGCAGGCTTTCCTGCTGCCTTCAGCCTCAAAACCACCCATTCCCACTTGGCGCCGCGCCAGGCACAAAAATGGCCATCTGTCTGGAGATTGGTCCCACGCCCAAAGAGCCAGCAGGGAAAACTATGCCTTGTTCTAAAGCTCTTTGGGAACCGCTTGCATAGCCCCACAGACCTGGGGGCTGCAGGCTTTCCTGCTGCCTTCAGCCTCAAAAACCACCCTTTCCCACTTGGCGCCGCTCTAGGCCCAAAAATGGCCATCTGTCTGGAGACTGGTCCCACGCCCAAAGAGCCAGCAGGGAAAACTATGCCTTGTTCTAAAGCTCTTTGGGAACCGCTTGCGTAGCCCCACACACCTGGGGGCTGCAGGCTTTCCTGCTGCCTTCAGCCTCAAAACCACCCTTTCCCACTTGGCGCCGCGCCAGGCCCTTGCTGCTTTTATGTTTGGCTGTTGGGAGATTTACAGCACAAAGATATCTAGTTGATTTGAAGCAGTTCTGAGAAAGTCTAAACATAATGCCCACTTCTCCCTCCTGGCATTTTCCATGTGGGAGATATAGCAGGATGTATATTGGTTTTGAGGAACCGTCCCGAGACAGTGTAGGCAGAAAAGTTCCTGGCTCCTTGAATGCCGTTCCTGGAGAGACACTGCGATCAATGTGGGAGATATGTCAAGATGTGTGTTGGTTTTGAGGAAGGCTCTCTGGAGAGTCTTAGCAAAGAGGTCACACGGATAATCAGAGCAATTCTCAGAGACACTGAGACCAAACTCCACAATTCCCTCCTGGCACTTTCCCTGTAGGAGATACCGCAAGACGTTTCTGTATATTGGGCACTGCGCTCTGCAGCGTGTTAGCAGAGACTTTCCCGGGACAGTAAAACCTGACATCAGAGACACTGAGAAGAAGCCCCAACGTTCCTTCCAGTCATTTTCAGTGTGGGTGCCTTCTCCACATGGTTCCTGTTTCACTGCAGCTCTGAAGAGAATGTTAGCAAAGAGGTAACTGGGAGAGTAGAAAGCAGTACTCAAAGACAGGGAGAGCAAGCTCTACATTATTCTCTTGGCACTTTCCATGTAGTAGATATAGCAGGACATATATCGGTTTTGAGGACAACTCAGTGGACAGTGTAAGCAGAAAAGTTCCTGGCTCACTGAATGCCGTTCCTGGAGAGACACTGCGATCAATGTGGGAGATATGTCAAGATGTGTGTTGGTTTTGAGGAAGGCTCTCTGTAGAGTCTTAGCAAAGAGGTCACACGGATAATCAGAGCAATTCTCAGAGACACTGAGAACAGCTATACAATTCACTTTTGGCCCTTTGGTTGTTTTACGTATAACAAGACCTTTATGGATTTTGAGGAGAACTCCTCGAGGGTGTAGAAGAAAAAGTTGGTGGCACACTGAATGCCGTTATTGGAGACACTGAGAAACAAGCCCTACAATTCCCTCCTGGCTCTTTCCGTGTTGTTGTTGGTTGGTTTTGCGCCTAGCTCTATGGCGAGAGTAGGCAGAGACATAATTAGGTGACTTGAAGCAGTTCCTATCGAGTCCAAGAACAGTCCCCACCTTTCCCTGCTGGCAGTTTCGATGTGGAGATATGTCTTGATAGGTGCTTTGCTTTTGAGCACAACTCTCTCGAGAGAATGTTAGCAAAGAGGTAACCGGGACAGTGAAAACAGTACTCAAAGACAGGGAGAGCAAGCTCTCTCTTGGAACTCTGGATGTGGGACATAGAGCAAGATGTTTTCTGCTATTACATTTGGCTGTTGGGAGATTTAGAGCACAAAGATATCTAGTTGCGTAGCCAAACAGACCTGAGGGCTGCAGGGTTTCCTGCTGCCTTCAGCCTCAAAACCACCCTTTCCCACTTGGTGCCGTGCCAGGCACAAAAATAGCCATCTGTCTGGAGACTGGTCCCATGCCCAAAGAGCCAGCAGGGAAAACTATGCCTTGTTCTAAAGCTCTTTGGGAACCGCTTGCGTAGCCCCACAGACCTGGGGGCTGCAGGCTTTCCTGCTGCCTTCAGCCTCAAAACCACCCTTTCCCATTGGCGCCGCGCTAAGCCGAAAACTGGCCATCTGTCTGGAGATTGGTCCCATGCACAAAGAGCCAGCAGGGAAAACTATGCCTTGTTCTATAGCTCTTTGGGAACCGCTTGCGTAGCCCCACACACCTGGGGGCTGCAGGCTTTCCTGCTGCCTTCAGTCTCAAAACCACCCTTTCCCACTAGGTGCCGCTCTAGGCCAAAAAAATGGCCATCTGTCTGGAGATTGGTCCCACGCCCAAAGAGCCAGCAGGGAAAACTATGCCTTGTTCTAAAGCTCTTTGGGAACCGCTTGCGTAGCCCCACAGACCTGGGGGCTGCAGGCTTTCCTGCTGCCTTCAGCCTCAAAACCACCCTTTCCCACTTGGCACCGTGCCAGGCCCCAAAATGGCCATCTGTCTGGAGATTGGTCCCACGCACAAAAAGCCAGCAGGGAAAACGATGCCTTGTTCTATAGCTCTTTGGGAACCGCTTGTATAGCCCCACACACCTGGGGGCTGCAGGCTTTCCTGCTGCCTTCAGTCTCAAAACCACCCTTTCCCACTTGGCGCCGCGCCAGGCACAAAAATGGCCATCTGTCTGGAGACTGGTCCCACGCCCAAAGAGCCAGCAGGGAAAACTATGCCTTGTTCTAAAGCTCTTTGGGAACCGCTTGCGTAGCCCCACAGACCTGGGGACTGCAGGCTTTCCTGCTGCCTTCAGCCTCAAAACCACCCATTCCCACTTGGCGCCGCGCCAGGCACAAAAATGGCCATCTGTCTGGAGATTGGTCCCACGCCCAAAGAGCCAGCAGGGAAAACTATGCCTTGTTCTAAAGCTCTTTGGGAACCGCTTGCATAGCCCCACAGACCTGGGGGCTGCAGGCTTTCCTGCTGCCTTCAGCCTCAAAAACCACCCTTTCCCACTTGGCGCCGCTCTAGGCCCAAAAATGGCCATCTGTCTGGAGACTGGTCCCACGCCCAAAGAGCCAGCAGGGAAAACTATGCCTTGTTCTAAAGCTCTTTGGGAACCGCTTGCGTAGCCCCACACACCTGGGGGCTGCAGGCTTTCCTGCTGCCTTCAGCCTCAAAACCACCCTTTCCCACTTGGCGCCGCGCCAGGCCCTTGCTGCTTTTATGTTTGGCTGTTGGGAGATTTACAGCACAAAGATATCTAGTTGATTTGAAGCAGTTCTGAGAAAGTCTAAACATAATGCCCACTTCTCCCTCCTGGCATTTTCCATGTGGGAGATATAGCAGGATGTATATTGGTTTTGAGGAACCGTCCCGAGACAGTGTAGGCAGAAAAGTTCCTGGCTCCTTGAATGCCGTTCCTGGAGAGACACTGCGATCAATGTGGGAGATATGTCAAGATGTGTGTTGGTTTTGAGGAAGGCTCTCTGGAGAGACTTAGCAAAGAGGTCACACGGATAATCAGAGCAATTCTCAGAGACACTGAGACCAAACTCCACAATTCCCTCCTGGCACTTTCCCTGTAGGAGATACCGCAAGACGTTTCTGTATATTGGGCACTGCGCTCTGCAGCGTGTTAGCAGAGACTTTCCCGGGACAGTAAAACCTGACATCAGAGACACTGAGAAGAAGCCCCAACGTTCCTTCCAGTCATTTTCAGTGTGGGTGCCTTCTCCACATGGTTCCTGTTTCACTGCAGCTCTGAAGAGAATGTTAGCAAAGAGGTAACCGGGAGAGTAAAAAGCAGTACTCAAAGACAGGGAGAGCAAGCTCTCTCTTGGCACTTTGGATGTGGGACATACAGCGAGATGTTTGCTGCTTTTACATTTGGCTATTGGGAGATTTACAGCACAAAGATATCCAGTTGATTTGAAGCAGTTCTGAGAAAGTCTAAACATAATGCCCACTTCTCCCTCCTGGCATTTTCCATGTGGGAGATATAGCAGGATGTATATTGGTTTTAAGGAACTGTCCCTGGACAGTGTGGGCAGAAAAGTTCCTGGCTCCTTGAATGTCGTTCCTGGAGACACTGCGATCAGTGTGGGAGATATGTCAAGATGTGTGTTGGTTTTGAGGAAGGCTCTCTGGAGAGTCTTAGCAAAGAGGTCACACGGATAATCAGAGCAATTCTCAGAGACACTGAGACCAAACTCCACAATTCCCTCCTGGCACTTTCCCTGTAGGAGATACCGCAAGACGTTTCTGTATATTGGGCACTGCGCTCTGCAGCGTGTTAGCAGAGACTTTCCCGGGAGAGTAAAACCTGACATCAGAGACACTGAGAAGAAGCCCCAACGTTCCTTCCAGTCATTTTCAGTGTGGGTGCCTTCTCCACATGGTTCCTGCTTTCACTGCAGCTCTGAAGAGAATGTTAGCAAAGAGGTAATCGGGAGAGTAGAAAGCAGTACTCAAAGACAGGGAGAGCAAGCTCTACATTATTCTCTTGGCACTTTCCATGTAGTAGATATAGCAGGACATATATCGGTTTTGAGGACAACTCAGTGGACAGTGTAAGCAGAAAAGTTCCTGGCTCACTGAATGCCGTTCCTGGAGAGACACTGCGATCAATGTGGGAGATATGTCAAGATGTGTGTTGGTTTTGAGGAAGGCTCTCTGTAGAGTCTTAGCAAAGAGGTCACACGGATAATCAGAGCAATTCTCAGAGACACTGAGAACAGCTATACAATTCACTTTTGGCCCTTTGGTTGTTTTACGTATAACAAGACCTCTATGGATTTTGAGGAGAACTCCTCGAGGGTGTAGAAGAAAAAGTTGGTGGCACACTGAATGCCGTTATTGGAGACACTGAGAAACAAGCCCTACAATTCCCTCCTGGCTCTTTCCGTGTTGTTGTTGGTTGGTTTTGCGCCTAGCTCTATGGCGAGAGTAGGCAGAGACATAATTAGGTGACTTGAAGCAGTTCCTATCGAGTCCAAGAACAGTCCCCACCTTTCCCTGCTGGCAGTTTCGATGTGGAGATATGTCTTGATAGGTGCTTTGCTTTTGAGCACAACTCTCTCGAGAGAATGTTAGCAAAGAGGTAACCGGGACAGTGAAAACAGTACTCAAAGACAGGGAGAGCAAGCTCTCTCTTGGAACTCTGGATGTGGGACATAGAGCAAGATGTTTTCTGCTATTACATTTGGCTGTTGGGAGATTTAGAGCACAAAGATATCTAGTTGCGTAGCCAAACAGACCTGAGGGCTGCAGGGTTTCCTGCTGCCTTCAGCCTCAAAACCACCCTTTCCCACTTGGTGCCGTGCCAGGCACAAAAATAGCCATCTGTCTGGAGACTGGTCCCACGCCCAAAGAGCCAGCAGGGAAAACTATGCCTTGTTCTAAATCTCTTTGGGAACCGCTTGCGTAGCCCCACAGACCTGGGGGCTGCAGGCTTTCCTGCTGCCTTCAGCCTCAAAACCACCCTTTCCCATTGGCGCCGCGCTAAGCCGAAAAATGGCCATCTGTCTGGAGATTGGTCCCATGCACAAAGAGCCAGCAGGGAAAACTATGCCTTGTTCTATAGCTCTTTGGGAACCGCTTGCGTAGCCCCACAGACCTGGGGGCTGCAGGCTTTCCTGCTGCCTTCAGCCTCAAAACCACCCTTTCCCACTTGGCGCCGCGCCAGGAACAAAAATGGCCATCTGTCTGGAGATTGGTCCCACGCCCAAAGAGCCAGCAGGGAAAACTATGCCTTGTTCTAAAGTTTTTTGGGAACCGCTTGCGTAGCCCCACACACCTGGGGGCTGCAGGCTTTCCTGCTGCCTTCAGTCTCAAAACCACCCTTTCCCACTAGGTGCCGCTCTAGGCCCAAAAATGGCCATCTGTCTGGAGATTGGTCCCACGCCCAAAGAGCCAGCAGGGAAAACTATGCCTTGTTCTAAAGCTCTTTGGCAACCGCTTGCGTAGCCCCACACACCTGGGGGCTGCAGGCTTTCCTGCTGCCTTCAGCCTCAAAACCACCCTTTCCCACTTGGCGCCGCGCCAGGCCCTTGCTGCTTTTATGTTTGGCTGTTGGGAGATTTACAGCACAAAGATATCTAGTTGATTTGAAGCAGTTCTGAGAAAGTCTAAACATAATGCCCACTTCTCCCTCCTGGCATTTTCCATGTGGGAGATATAGCAGGATGTATATTGGTTTTAAGGAACTGTCCCCGGACAGTGTGGGCAGAAAAGTTCCTGGCTCCTTGAATGCCGTTCCTGGAGACACTGCGATAAGTGTGGGAGATATGTCAAGATGTGTGTTGGTTTTGAGGAAGGCTCTCTGGAGAGACTTAGCAAAGAGGTCACACGGATAATCAGAGCAATTCTCAGAGACACTGAGACCAAACTCCACAATTCCTCCTGGCACTTTCCCTGTAGGAGATACCGCAAGACGTTTCTGTATATTGGGCACTGCGCTCTGCAGCGTGTTAGCAGAGACTTTCCTGGGACAGTGAAACCCGATGTCAGAGACACTGAGAAGAAGCCCCAACGTTCCTTCCAGACATTTTCAGTGTGGGTGCCTTCTCCACATGGTTCCTGGTTTCACTGCAGCTCTGAAGAGAATGTTAGCAAAGAGGAAATCGGGACAGTGAAAACAGTACTCAAAGACAGGGAGAGCAAGCTCTCTCTTGGCACTTTGGATGTGGGACATACAGCGAGATGTTTGCTGCTTTTACATTTGGCTATTGGGAGATTTACAGCACAAAGATATCCAGTTGATTTGAAGCAGTTCTGAGAAAGTCTAAACATAATGCCCACTTCTCCCTCCTGGCATTTTCCATGTGGGAGATATAGCAGGATGTATATTGGTTTTAAGGAACTGTCCCCGGACAGTGTGGGCAGAAAAGTTCCTGGCTCCTTGAATGCCGTTCCTGGAGACACTGCGATCAGTGTGGGAGATATGTCAAGATGTGTGTTGGTTTTGAGGAAGGCTCTCTGGAGAGTCTTAGCAAAGAGGTCACACGGATAATCAGAGCAATTCTCAGAGACACTGAGACCAAACTCCACAATTCCCTCCTGGCACTTTCCCTGTAGGAGATACCGCAAGACGTTTCTGTATATTGGGCACTGCGCTCTGCAGCGTGTTAGCAGAGACTTTCCCGGGACAGTAAAACCTGACATCAGAGACGCTGAGAAGAAGCCCCAACGTTCCTTCCAGTCATTTTCAGTGTGGGTGCCTTCTCCAGATGGTTCCTGCTTTCACTGCAGCTCTGAAGAGAATGTTAGCAAAGAGGTAACCGGGAGAGTAGAAAGCAGTACTCAAAGACAGGGAGAGCAAGCTCTACATTATTCTCTTGGCACTTTCCATGTAGTAGATATAGCAGGATATGTATCGGTTTTGAGGACAACTCAGTGGACAGTGTAGGCAGAAAAGTTCCTGGCTCACTGAATGCCGTTCCTGGAGAGACACTGCGATCAAATCCTACAATTGCCTAATAGCACTTTCCATGTGGGAGATATGTCAAGATGTGCTTTGGTTTGGAGCACAAGTCTCTCGAGAGAACGTTAGCAAAGAGGTAACCGGGAGAGTAGAAAGCAGTACTCAAAGACAGGGAGAGCAAGCTCTCTCTTGGCACTTTGGATGTGGGACATACAGCGAGATGTTTGCTGCTTTTACATTTGGCTATTGGGAGATTTACAGCACAAAGATATCCAGTTGATTTGAAGCAGTTCTGAGAAAGTCTAAACATAATGCCCACTTCTCCCTCCTGGCATTTTCCATGTGGGAGATATAGCAGGATGTATATTGGTTTTAAGGAACTGTCCCCGGACAGTGTGGGCAGAAAAGTTCCTGGCTCCTTGAATGCCGTTCCTGGAGATACTGCGATCAGTGTGGGAGATAGGTCAAGATGTGTGTTGGTTTTGAGGAAGGCTCTCTGGAGAGTCTTAGCAAAGAGGTCACACGGATAATCAGAGCAATTCTCAGAGACACTGAGACAAAACTCCACAATTCCCTCCTGGCACTTTCCCTGTAGGAGATACCGCAAGACGTTTCTGTATATTGGGCACTGCGCTCTGCAGCGTGTTAGCAGAGACTTTCCCGGGACAGTGAAACCTGACATCAGAGACACTGAGAAGAAGCCCCAACGTTCCTTCCAGACATTTTCAGTGTGGGTGCCTTCTCCACATGGTTCCTGGTTTCACTGCAGCTCTGAAGAGAATGTTAGCAAAGAGGTAATCGGGAGAGTAGAAAGCGATACTCAAAGACAGGGAGAGCAAGCTCTACATTATTCTCTTGGCACTTTCCATGTAGTAGATATAGCAGGATATATATCGGTTTTGAGGACAACTCAGTGGACAGTGTAGGCAGAAAAGTTCCTGGCTCACTGAATGCCGTTCCTGGAGAGACACTGCGATCAAATCCTACAATTGCCTAATAGCATTTTCCATGTGGGAGATATGTCAAGATGTGCTTTGGTTTGGAGCACAACTCTCTCGAGAGAACGTTAGCAAAGAGGTAACCGGGAGAGTAGAAAGCAGTACTCAAAGACAGGGAGAGCAAGCTCTCTCTTGGCACTTTGGATGTGGGACATACAGCGAGATGTTTGCTGCTTTTACATTTGGCTATTGGGAGATTTACAGCACAAAGATATCCAGTTGATTTGAAGCAGTTCTGAGAAAGTCTAAACATAATGCCCACTTCTCCCTCCTGGCATTTTCCATGTGGGAGATATAGCAGGATGTATATTGGTTTTAAGGAACTGTCCCCGGACAGTGTGGGCAGAAAAGTTCCTGGCTCCTTGAATGCCGTTCCTGGAGACACTGCGATCAGTGTGGGAGATAGGTCAAGATGTGTGTTGGTTTTGAGGAAGGCTCTCTGGAGAGTCTTAGCAAAGAGGTCACACGGATAATCAGAGCAATTCTCAGAGACACTGAGACCAAACTCCACAATTCCCTCCTGGCACTTTCCCTGTAGGAGATACCGCAAGACGTTTCTGTATATTGGGCACTGCGCTCTGCAGCGTGTTAGCAGAGACTTTCCCGGGACAGTAAAACCTGACATCAGAGACACTGAGAAGAAGCCCCAACGTTCCTTCCAGACATTTTCAGTGTGGGTGCCTTCTCCACATGGTTCCTGGTTTCACTGCAGCTCTGAAGAGAATGTTAGCAAAGAGGTAATCGGGAGAGTAGAAAGCGGTACTCAAAGACAGGGAGAGCAAGCTCTACATTACTCTCTTGGCACTTTCCATGTAGTAGATATAGCAGGATATATATCGGTTTTGAGGACAACTCAGTGGACAGTGTAGGCAGAAAAGTTCCTGGCTCACTGAATGTCGTTCCTGGAGAGACACTGCGATCAAATCCTACAATTGCCTAATAGCACTTTCCATGTGGGAGATATGTCAAGATGTGCTTTGGTTTGGAGCACAACTCTCTCGAGAGAACGTTAGCAAAGAGGTAACCGGGAGAGTAGAAAGCAGTACTCAAAGACAGGGAGAGCAAGCTCTCTCTTGGCACTTTGGATGTGGGACATACAGCGAGATGTTTGCTGCTTTTACATTTGGCTATTGGGAGATTTACAGCACAAAGATATCCAGTTGATTTGAAGCAGTTCTGAGAAAGTCTAAACATAATGCCCACTTCTCCCTCCTGGCATTTTCCATGTGGGAGATATAGCAGGATGTATATTGGTTTTAAGGAACTGTCCCCGGACAGTGTGGGCAGAAAAGTTCCTGGCTCCTTGAATGCCGTTCCTGGAGACACTGCGATAAGTGTGGGAGATATGTCAAGATGTGTGTTGGTTTTGAGGAAGGCTCTCTGGAGAGTCTTAGCAAAGAGGTCACACGGATAATCAGAGCAATTCTCAGAGACACTGAGACCAAACTCCACAATTCCCTCCTGGCACTTTCCCTGTAGGAGATACCGCAAGACGTTTCTGTATATTGGGCACTGCGCTCTGCAGCGTGTTAGCAGAGACTTTCCCGGGACAGTAAAACCTGACATCAGAGACACTGAGAAGAAGCCCCAACGTTCCTTCCAGTCATTTTCAGTGTGGGTGCCTTCTCCACATGGTTCCTGGTTTCACTGCAGCTCTGAAGAGAATGTTAGCAAAGAGGTAATCGGGAGAGTAGAAAGCAGTACTCAAAGACAGGGAGAGCAAGCTCTACATTATTCTCTTGGCACTTTCCATGTAGTAGATATAGCAGGATATATATCGGTTTTGAGGACAACTCAGTGGACAGTGTAGGCAGAAAAGTTCCTGGCTCACTGAATGCCGTTCCTGGAGAGACACTGCGATCAGTGTGGGAGATATGTCAAGATGTGTGTTGGTTTTGAGGACGGCTCTCTGGAGAGACTTAGCAAAGAGGTCACACGGATAATCAGAGCAATTCTCAGAGACACTGAGACCAAACTCCACAATTCCCTCCTGGCACTTTCCCTGTAGGAGATACCGCAAGACGTTTCTGTATATTGGGCACTGCGCTCTGCAGCGTGTTAGCAGAGACTTTCCCGGGACAGTAAAACCTGACATCAGAGACACTGAGAAGAAGCCCCAACGTTCCTTCCAGACATTTTCAGTGTGGGTGCCTTCTCCACATGGTTCCTGGTTTCACTGCAGCTCTGAAGAGAATGTTAGCAAAGAGGTAATCGGGAGAGTAGAAAGCAGTACTCAAAGACAGGGAGAGCAAGCTCTCTCTTGGCACTTTGGATGTGGGACATACAGCGAGATGTTCGATGCTTTTACATTTGGCTATTGGGAGATTTACAGCACAAAGATATCCAGTTGATTTGAAGCAGTTCTGAGAAAGTCTAAACATAATGCCCACTTCTCCCTCCTGGCATTTTCCATGTGGGAGATATAGCAGGATGTATATTGGTTTTAAGGAACTGTCCCCGGACAGTGTGGGCAGAAAAGTTCCTGGCTCCTTGAATGCCGTTCCTGGAGACACTGCGATCAGTGTGGGAGATAGGTCAAGATGTGTGTTGGTTTTGAGGAAGGCTCTCTGGAGAGTCTTAGCAAAGAGGTCACACGGATAATCAGAGCAATTCTCAGAGACACTGAGACCAAACTCCACAATTCCCTCCTGGCACTTTCCCTGTAGGAGATACCGCAAGACGTTTCTGTATATTGGGCACTGCGCTCTGCAGCGTGTTAGCAGAGACTTTCCCGGGACAGTGAAACCCGATGTCAGAGACACTGAGAAGAAGCCCCAACGTTCCTTCCAGACATTTTCAGTGTGGGTGCCTTCTCCACATGGTTCCTGGTTTCACTGCAGCTCTGAAGAGAATGTTAGCAAAGAGGAAATCGGGACAGTGAAAACAGTACTCAAAGACAGGGAGAGCAAGCTCTCTCTTGGCACTTTGGATGTGGGACATACAGCGAGATGTTTGCTGCTTTTACATTTGGCTATTGGGAGATTTACAGCACAAAGATATCCAGTTGATTTGAAGCAGTTCTGAGAAAGTCTAAACATAATGCCCACTTCTCCCTCCTGGCATTTTCCATGTGGGAGATATAGCAGGATGTATATTGGTTTTAAGGAACTGTCCCCGGACAGTGTGGGCAGAAAAGTTCCTGGCTCCTTGAATGCCGTTCCTGGAGACACTGCGATCAGTGTGGGAGATAGGTCAAGATGTGTGTTGGTTTTGAGGAAGGCTCTCTGGAGAGTCTTAGCAAAGAGGTCACACGGATAATCAGAGCAATTCTCAGAGACACTGAGACCAAACTCCACAATTCCTCCTGGCACTTTCCCTGTAGGAGATACCGCAAGACGTTTCTGTATATTGGGCACTGCGCTCTGCAGCGTGTTAGCAGAGACTTTCCTGGGACAGTGAAACCCGATGTCAGAGACACTGAGAAGAAGCCCCAACGTTCCTTCCAGTCATTTTCAGTGTGGGTGCCTTCTCCACATGGTTCCTGGTTTCACTGCAGCTCTGAAGAGAATGTTAGCAAAGAGGTAATCGGGAGAGTAGAAAGCAGTACTCAAAGACAGGGAGAGCAAGCTCTCTCTTGGCACTTTGGATGTGGGACATACAGCGAGATGTTCGATGCTTTTACATTTGGCTATTGGGAGATTTACAGCACAAAGATATCCAGTTGATTTGAAGCAGTTCTGAGAAAGTCTAAACATAATGCCCACTTCTCCCTCCTGGCATTTTCCATGTGGGAGATATAGCAGGATGTGTATTGGTTTTAAGGAACTGTCCCCGGACAGTGTGGGCAGAAAAGTTCCTGGCTCCTTGAATGCCGTTCCTGGAGACACTGCGATCAGTGTGGGAGATATGTCAAGATGTGTGTTGGTTTTGAGGAAGGCTCTCTGGAGAGTCTTAGCAAAGAGGTCACACGGATAATCAGAGCAATTCTCAGAGACACTGAGACCAAACTCCACAATTCCCTCCTGGCACTTTCCCTGTAGGAGATACCGCAAGACGTTTCTGTATATTGGGCACTGCGCTCTGCAGCGTGTTAGCAGAGACTTTCCCGGGACAGTAAAACCTGACATCAGAGACACTGAGAAGAAGCCCCAACGTTCCTTCCAGACATTTTCTGTGTGGGTGCCTTCTCCACATGGTTCCTGGTTTCACTGCAGCTCTGAAGAGAATGTTAGCAAAGAGTTAATCGGGAGAGTAGAATGCGGTACTCAAAGACAGGGAGAGCAAGCTCTACATTATTCTCTTGGCACTTTCCATGTAGTAGATATAGCAGGATATATATCGGTTTTGAGGACAACTCAGTGGACAGTGTAGGCAGAAAAGTTCCTGGCTCACTGAATGCCGTTCCTGGAGAGACACTGCGATCAAATCCTACAATTGCCTAATAGCACTTTCCATGTGGGAGATATGTCAAGATGTGCTTTGGTTTGGAGCACAACTCTCTCGAGAGAACGTTAGCAAAGAGGTAACCGGGAGAATAGAAAGCAGTACTCAAAGACAGGGAGAGCAAGCTCTCTCTTGGCACTTTGGATGTGGGACATACAGCGAGATGTTTGCTGCTTTTACATTTGGCTATTGGGAGATTTACAGCACAAAGATATCCAGTTGATTTGAAGCAGTTCTGAGAAAGTCTAAACATAATGCCCACTTCTCCCTCCTGGCATTTTCCATGTGGGAGATATAGCAGGATGTATATTGGTTTTAAGGAACTGTCCCCGGACAGTGTGGGCAGAAAAGTTCCTGGCTCCTTGAATGCCGTTCCTGGAGACACTGCGATCAGTGTGGGAGATATGTCAAGATGTGTGTTGGTTTTGAGGAAGGCTCTCTGGAGAGTCTTAGCAAAGAGGTCACACGGATAATCAGAGCAATTCTCAGAGACACTGAGACCAAACTCCACAATTCCCTCCTGGCACTTTCCCTGTAGGAGATACCGCAAGACGTTTCTGTATATTGGGCACTGCGCTCTGCAGCGTGTTAGCAGAGACTTTCCCGGGACAGTAAAACCTGACATCAGAGACACTGAGAAGAAGCCCCAACGTTCCTTCCAGACATTTTCAGTGTGGGTGCCTTCTCCACATGGTTCCTGGTTTCACTGCAGCTCTGAAGAGAATGTTAGCAAAGAGGTAATCGGGAGAGTAGAAAGCAGTACTCAAAGACAGGGAGAGCAAGCTCTCTCTTGGCACTTTGGATGTGGGACATACAGCGAGATGTTCGATGCTTTTACATTTGGCTATTGGGAGATTTACAGCACAAAGATATCCAGTTGATTTGAAGCAGTTCTGAGAAAGTCTAAACATAATGCCCACTTCTCCCTCCTGGCATTTTCCATGTGGGAGATATAGCAGGATGTATATTGGTTTTAAGGAACTGTCCCCGGACAGTGTGGGCAGAAAAGTTCCTGGCTCCTTCAATGCCGTTCCTGGAGACACTTCGATCAGTGTGGGAGATATGTCAAGATGTGTGTTGGTTTTGAGGAAGGCTCTCTGGAGAGTCTTAGCAAAGAGGTCACACGGATAATCAGAGCAATTCTCAGAGACACTGAGACCAAACTCCACAATTCCTCCTGGCACTTTCCCTGTAGGAGATACCGCAAGACGTTTCTGTATATTGGGCACTGCGCTCTGCAGCGTGTTAGCAGAGACTTTCCCGGGACAGTGAAACCCGATGTCAGAGACACTGAGAAGAAGCCCCAACGTTCCTTCCAGTCATTTTCAGTGTGGGTGCCTTCTCCACATGGTTCCTGGTTTCACTGCAGCTCTGAAGAGAATGTTAGCAAAGAGGAAATCGGGACAGTGAAAACAGTACTCAAAGACAGGGAGAGCAAGCTCTCTCTTGGCACTTTGGATGTGGGACATACAGCGAGATGTTTGCTGCTTTTACATTTGGCTATTGGGAGATTTACAGCACAAAGATATCCAGTTGATTTGAAGCAGTTCTGAGAAAGTCTAAACATAATGCCCACTTCTCCCTCCTGGCATTTTCCATGTGGGAGATATAGCAGGATGTATATTGGTTTTAAGGAACTGTCCCCGGACAGTGTGGGCAGAAAAGTTCCTGGCTCCTTGAATGCCGTTCCTGGAGACACTGCGATCAGTGTGGGAGATATGTCAAGATGTGTGTTGGTTTTGAGGAAGGCTCTCTGGAGAGTCTTAGCAAAGAGGTCACACGGATAATCAGAGCAATTCTCAGAGACACTGAGACCAAACTCCATAATTCCCTCCTGGCACTTTCCCTGTAGGAGATACCGCAAGACGTTTCTGTATATTGGGCACTGCGCTCTGCAGCGTGTTAGCAGAGACTTTCCCGGGACAGTAAAACCTGACATCAGAGACGCTGAGAAGAAGCCCCAACGTTCCTTCCAGTCATTTTCAGTGTGGGTGCCTTCTCCACATGGTTCCTGGTTTCACTGCAGCTCTGAAGAGAATGTTAGCAAAGAGGTAATCGGGAGAATAGAAAGCGGTACTCAAAGACAGGGAGAGCAAGCTCTACATTATTCTCTTGGCACTTTCCATGTAGTAGATATAGCAGGATATATATCGGTTTTGAGGACAACTCAGTAGACAGTGTAGGCAGAAAAGTTCCTGGCTCACTGAATGCCGTTCCTGGAGAGACACTGCGATCAAATCCTACAATTGCCTAATAGCACTTTCCATGTGGGAGATATGTCAAGATGTGCTTTGGTTTGGAGCACAAGTCTCTCGAGAGAACGTTAGCAAAGAGGTAACCGGGAGAGTAGAAAGCAGTACTCAAAGACAGGGAGAACAAGCTCTCTCTTGGCACTTTGGATGTGGGACATACAGCGAGATGTTTGCTGCTTTTACATTTGGCTATTGGGAGATTTACAGCACAAAGATATCCAGTTGATTTGAAGCAGTTCTGAGAAAGTCTAAACATAATGCCCACTTCTCCCTCCCGGCATTTTCCATGTGGGAGATATAGCAGGATGTATATTGGTTTTAAGGAACTGTCCCCGGACAGTGTGGGCAGAAAAGTTCCTGGCTCCTTGAATGCCGTTCCTGGAGACACTGCGATCAATGTGGGAGATAGGTCAAGATGTGTGTTGGTTTTGAGGAAGGCTCTCTGGAGAGTCTTAGCAAAGAGGTCACACGGATAATCAGAGCAATTCTCAGAGACACTGAGACCAAACTCCACAATTCCCTCCTGGCACTTTCCCTGTAGGAGATACCGCAAGACGTTTCTGTATATTGGGCACTGCGCTCTGCAGCGTGTTAGCAGAGACTTTCCCGGGACAGTAAAACCTGACATCAGAGACACTGAGAAGAAGCCCCAACGTTCCTTCCAGTCATTTTCAGTGTGGGTGCCTTCTCCACATGGTTCCTGCTTTCACTGCAGCTCTGAAGAGAATGTTAGCAAAGAGGTAACCGGGAGAGTAAAAAGCTGTACTCAAAGACAGGGAGAACAAGCTCTACATTATTCTCTTGGCACTTTCCATGTAGTAGATATAGCAGGATATATATCGGTTTTGAGCACAACTCAGTGGACAGTGTAGGCAGAAAAGTTCCTGGCTCACTGAATGCCGTTCCTGGAGAGACACTGCGATCAAATCCTACAATTGCCTAATAGCACTTTCCATGTGGGAGATATGTCAAGGTGTGCTTTGGTTTGGAGCACAACTCTCTTGAGAGAACGTTAGCAAAGAGGTAACCGGGAGAGTAGAAAGCAGTACTCAAAGACAGGGAGAGCAAGCTCTCTCTTGGCACTTTGGATGTGGGACATAAAGCGAGATGTTTGCTGCTTTTACATTTGGCTATTGGGAGATTTACAGCACAAAGATATCCAGTTGATTTGAAGCAGTTCTGAGAAAGTCTAAACATAATGCCCACTTCTCCCTCCTGGCATTTTCCATGTGGGAGATATAGCAGGATGTATATTGGTTTTAAGGAACTGTCCCCGGACAGTGTGGGCAGAAAAGTTCCTGGCTCCTTGAATGCCGTTCCTGGAGACACTGCGATCAGTGTGGGAGATAGGTCAAGATGTGTGTTGGTTTTGAGGAAGGCTCTCTGGAGAGTCTTAGCAAAGAGGTCACACGGATAATCAGAGCAATTCTCAGAGACACTGAGACAAAACTCCACAATTCCCTCCTGGCACTTTCCCTGTAGGAGATACCGCAAGACGTTTCTGTATATTGGGCACTGCGCTCTGCAGCGTGTTAGCAGAGACTTTCCCGGGACAGTAAAACCTGACATCAGAGACACTGAGAAGAAGCCCCAACGTTCCTTCCAGACATTTTCAGTGTGGGTGCCTTCTCCACATGGTTCCTGGTTTCACTGCAGCTCTGAAGAGAATGTTAGCAAAGAGGTAATCGGGAGAGTAGAAAGCGGTACTCAAAGACAGGGAGAGCAAGCTCTACATTATTCTCTTGGCACTTTCCATGTAGTAGATATAGCAGGATATATATCGGTTTTGAGGACAACTCAGTGGACAGTGTAGGCAGAAAAGTTCCTGGCTCACTGAATGCCGTTCCTGGAGAGACACTGCGATCAAATCCTACAATTGCCTAATAGCACTTTCCATGTGGGAGATATGTCAAGATGTGCTTTGGTTTGGAGCACAACTCTCTCGAGAGAACGTTAGCAAAGAGGTAACCGGGAGAGTAGAAAGCAGTACTCAAAGACAGGGAGAGCAAGCTCTCTCTTGGCACTTTGGATGTGGGACATACAGCGAGATGTTTGCTGCTTTTACATTTGGCTATTGGGAGATTTACAGCACAAAGATATCCAGTTGATTTGAAGCAGTTCTGAGAAAGTCTAAACATAATGCCCACTTCTCCCTCCTGGCATTTTCCATGTGGGAGATATAGCAGGATGTATATTGGTTTTAAGGAACTGTCCCCGGACAGTGTGGGCAGAAAAGTTCCTGGCTCACTGAATGCCGTTCCTGGAGACACTGCGATCAGTGTGGGAGATATGTCAAGATGTGTGTTGGTTTTGAGGAAGGCTCTCTGGAGAGTCTTAGCAAAGAGGTCACACGGATAATCAGAGCAATTCTCAGAGACACTGAAACAAAACTCCACAATTCCCTCCTGGCACTTTCCCTGTAGGAGATACCGCAAGACGTTTCTGTATATTGGGCACTGCGCTCTGCAGCGTGTTAGCAGAGACTTTCCCGGGACAGTGAAACCTGACATCAGAGACACTGAGAAGAAGCCCCAACGTTCCTTCCAGTCATTTTCAGTGTGGGTGCCTTCTCCACATGGTTCCTGGTTTCACTGCAGCTCTGAAGAGAATGTTAGCAAAGAGGTAATCGGGAGAGTAGAAAGCGGTACTCAAAGACAGGGAGAGCAAGCTCTACATTATTCTCTTGGCACTTTCCATGTAGTAGATATAGCAGGATATGTATCGGTTTTGAGGACAACTCAGTGGACAGTGTAGGCAGAAAAGTTCCTGGCTCACTGAATGCCGTTCCTGGAGAGACACTGCGATCAAATCCTACAATTGCCTAATAGCATTTTCCATGTGGGAGATATGTCAAGATGTGCTTTGGTTTGGAGCACAACTCTCTCGAGAGAACGTTAGCAAAGAGGTAACCGGGAGAGTAGAAAGCAGTACTCAAAGACAGGGAGAGCAAGCTCTCTCTTGGCACTTTGGATGTGGGACATACAGCGAGATGTTTGCTGCTTTTACATTTGGCTATTGGGAGATTTACAGCACAAAGATATCCAGTTGATTTGAAGCAGTTCTGAGAAAGTCTAAACATAATGCCCACTTCTCCCTCCTGGCATTTTCCATGTGGGAGATATAGCAGGATGTATATTGGTTTTAAGGAACTGTCCCCGGACAGTGTGGGCAGAAAAGTTCCTGGCTCCTTGAATGCCGTTCCTGGAGACACTGCGATCAGTGTGGGAGATATGTCAAGATGTGTGTTGGTTTTGAGGAAGGCTCTCTGGAGAGTCTTAGCAAAGAGGTCACACGGATAATCAGAGCAATTCTCAGAGACACTGAGACCAAACTCCACAATTCCCTCCTGGCACTTTCCCTGTAGGAGATACCGCAAGACGTTTCTGTATATTGGGCACTGCGCTCTGCAGCGTGTTAGCAGAGACTTTCCCGGGACAGTAAAACCTGACATCAGAGACACTGAGAAGAAGCCCCAACGTTCCTTGCAGTCATTTTCAGTGTGGGTGCCTTCTCCACATGGTTCCTGCTTTCACTGCAGCTCTGAAGAGAATGTTAGCAAAGAGGTAATCGGGAGAGTAGAAAGCGGTACTCAAAGACAGGGAGAGCAAGCTCTACATTATTCTCTTGGCACTTTCCATGTAGTAGATATAGCAGGATATGTATCGGTTTTGAGGACAACTCAGTGGACAGCGTAGGCAGAAAAGTTCCTGGCTCACTGAATGCCGTTCCTGGAGAGACACTGCGATCAAATCCTACAATTGCCTAATAGCACTTTCCATGTGGGAGATATGTCAAGATGTGCTTTGGTTTGGAGCACAACTCTCTCGAGAGAACGTTAGCAAAGAGGTAACCGGGAGAGTAGAAAGCAGTACTCAAAGACAGGGAGAGCAAGCTCTCTCTTGGCACTTTGGATGTGGGACATACAGCGAGATGTTTGCTGCTTTTACATTTGGCTATTGGGAGATTTACAGCACAAAGATATCCAGTTGATTTGAAGCAGTTCTGAGAAAGTCTAAACATAATGCCCACTTCTCCCTCCTGGCATTTTCCATGTGGGAGATATAGCAGGATGTATATTGGTTTTAAGGAACTGTCCCCGGACAGTGTGGGCAGAAAAGTTCCTGGCTCACTGAATGCCGTTCCTGGAGACACTGCGATCAGTGTGGGAGATATGTCAAGATGTGTGTTGGTTTTGAGGAAGGCTCTCTGGAGAGTCTTAGCAAAGAGGTCACACGGATAATCAGAGCAATTCTCAGAGACACTGAGACAAAACTCCACAATTCCCTCCTGGCACTTTCCCTGTAGGAGATACCGCAAGACGTTTCTGTATATTGGGCACTGCGCTCTGCAGCGTGTTAGCAGAGACTTTCCCGGGACAGTAAAACCTGACATCAGAGACACTGAGAAGAAGCCCCAACGTTCCTTCCAGTCATTTTCAGTGTGGGTGCCTTCTCCACATGGTTCCTGGTTTCACTGCAGCTCTGAAGAGAATGTTAGCAAAGAGGTAATCGGGAGAGTAGAAAGCGGTACTCAAAGACAGGGAGAGCAAGCTCTACATTATTCTCTTGGCACTTTCCATGTAGTAGATATAGCAGGATATGTATCGGTTTTGAGGACAACTCAGTGGACAGTGTAGGCAGAAAAGTTCCTGGCTCACTGAATGCCGTTCCTGGAGAGACACTGCGATCAAATCCTACAATTGCCTAATAGCATTTTCCATGTGGGAGATATGTCAAGATGTGCTTTGGTTTGGAGCACAACTCTCTCGAGAGAACGTTAGCAAAGAGGTAACCGGGAGAGTAGAAAGCAGTACTCAAAGACAGGGAGAGCAAGCTCTCTCTTGGCACTTTGGATGTGGGACATACAGCGAAATGTTTGCTGCTTTTACATTTGGCTATTGGGAGATTTACAGCACAAAGATATCCAGTTGATTTGAAGCAGTTCTGAGAAAGTCTAAACATAATGCCCACTTCTCCCTCCTGGCATTTTCCATGTGGGAGATATAGCAGGATGTATATTGGTTTTAAGGAACTGTCCCCGGACAGTGTGGGCAGAAAAGTTCCTGGCTCCTTGAATGCCGTTCCTGGAGACACTGCGATCAGTGTGGGAGATATGTCAAGATGTGTGTTGGTTTTGAGGAAGGCTCTCTGGAGAGTCTTAGCAAAGAGGTCACACGGATAATCAGAGCAATTCTCAGAGACACTGAGACCAAACTCCACAATTCCCTCCTGGCACTTTCCCTGTAGGAGATACCGCAAGACGTTTCTGTATATTGGGCACTGCGCTCTGCAGCGTGTTAGCAGAGACTTTCCCGGGACAGTAAAACCTGACATCAGAGACACTGAGAAGAAGCCCCAACGTTCCTTCCAGTCATTTTCAGTGTGGGTGCCTTCTCCACATGGTTCCTGGTTTCACTGCAGCTCTGAAGAGAATGTTAGCAAAGAGGTAATCGGGAGAGTAGAAAGCAGTACTCAAAGACAGGGAGAGCAAGCTCTCTCTTGGCACTTTGGATGTGGGACATACAGCGAGATGTTCGATGCTTTTACATTTGGCTATTGGGAGATTTACAGCACAAAGATATCCAGTTGATTTGAAGCAGTTCTGAGAAAGTCTAAACATAATGCCCACTTCTCCCTCCTGGCATTTTCCATGTGGGAGATATAGCAGGATGTATATTGGTTTTAAGGAACTGTCCCCGGACAGTGTGGGCAGAAAAGTTCCTGGCTCCTTGAATGCCGTTCCTGGAGACACTGCGATCAATGTGGGAGATATGTCAAGATGTGTGTTGGTTTTGAGGAAGGCTCTCTGGAGAGTCTTAGCAAAGAGGTCACACGGATAATCAGAGCAATTCTCAGAGACACTGAGACCAAACTCCACAATTCCTCCTGGCACTTTCCCTGTAGGAGATACCGCAAGACGTTTCTGTATATTGGGCACTGCGCTCTGCAGCGTGTTAGCAGAGACTTTCCCGGGACAGTGAAACCCGATGTCAGAGACACTGAGAAGAAGCCCCAACGTTCCTTCCAGTCATTTTCAGTGTGGGTGCCTTCTCCACATGGTTCCTGCTTTCACTGCAGCTCTGAAGAGAATGTTAGCAAAGAGGTAACCGGGAGAGTAGAAAGCAGTACTCAAAGACAGGGAGAGCAAGCTCTACATTATTCTCTTGGCACTTTCCATGTAGTAGATATAGCAGGATATATATCGGTTTTGAGGACAACTCAGTGGACAGCGTAGGCAGAAAAGTTCCTGGCTCACTGAATGCCGTTCCTGGAGAGACACTGCGATCAAATCCTACAATTGCCTAATAGCACTTTCCATGTGGGAGATATGTCAAGATGTGCTTTGGTTTGGAGCACAACTCTCTCGAGAGAACGTTAGCAAAGAGGTAACCGGGAGAGTAGAAAGCAGTACTCAAAGACAGGGAGAGCAAGCTCTCTCTTGGCACTTTGGATGTGGGACATACAGCGAGATGTTTGCTGCTTTTACATTTGGCTATTGGGAGATTTACAGCACAAAGATATCCAGTTGATTTGAGGCAGTTCTGAGAAAGTCTAAACATAATGCCCACTTCTCCCTCCTGGCATTTTCCATGTGGGAGATATAGCAGGATGTATATTGGTTTTAAGGAACTGTCCCCGGACAGTGTGGGCAGAAAAGTTCCTGGCTCCTTGAATGCCGTTCCTGGAGACACTGCGATCAGTGTGGGAGATAGGTCAAGATGTGTGTTGGTTTTGAGGAAGGCTCTCTGGAGAGTCTTAGCAAAGAGGTCACACGGATAATCAGAGCAATTCTCAGAGACACTGAGACCAAACTCCACAATTCCCTCCTGGCACTTTCCCTGTAGGAGATACCGCAAGACGTTTCTGTATATTGGGCACTGCGCTCTGCAGCATGTTAGCAGAGACTTTCCCGGGACAGTGAAACCTGACATCAGAGACACTGAGAAGAAGCCCCAACGTTCCTTCCAGTCATTTTCAGTGTGGGTGCCTTCTCCACATGGTTCCTGGTTTCACTGCAGCTCTGAAGAGAATGTTAGCAAAGAGGTAATCGGGAGAGTAGAAAGCAGTACTCAAAGACAGGGAGAGCAAGCTCTCTCTTGGCACTTTGGATGTGGGACATACAGCGAGATGTTCGATGCTTTTACATTTGGCTATTGGGAGATTTACAGCACAAAGATATCCAGTTGATTTGAAGCAGTTCTGAGAAAGTCTAAACATAATGCCCACTTCTCCCTCCTGGCATTTTCCATGTGGGAGATATAGCAGGATGTATATTGGTTTTAAGGAACTGTCCCCGGACAGTGTGGGCAGAAAAGTTCCTGGCTCCTTGAATGCCGTTCCTGGAGACACTGCGATCAATGTGGGAGATATGTCAAGATGTGTGTTGGTTTTGAGGAAGGCTCTCTGGAGAGACTTAGCAAAGAGGTCACACGGATAATCAGAGCAATTCTCAGAGACACTGAGACCAAACTCCACAATTCCCTCCTGGCACTTTCCCTGTAGGAGATACCGCAAGACGTTTCTGTATATTGGGCACTGCGCTCTGCAGCGTGTTAGCAGAGACTTTCCCGGGACAGTAAAACCTGACATCAGAGACACTGAGAAGAAGCCCCAACGTTCCTTCCAGTCATTTTCAGTGTGGGTGCCTTCTCCACATGGTTCCTGGTTTCACTGCAGCTCTGAAGAGAATGTTAGCAAAGAGGAAATCGGGACAGTGAAAACAGTACTCAAAGACAGGGAGAGCAAGCTCTCTCTTGGCACTTTGGATGTGGGACATACAGCGAGATGTTTGCTGCTTTTACATTTGGCTATTGGGAGATTTACAGCACAAAGATATCCAGTTGATTTGAGGCAGTTCTGAGAAAGTCTAAACATAATGCCCACTTCTCCCTCCTGGCATTTTCCATGTGGGAGATATAGCAGGATGTATATTGGTTTTAAGGAACTGTCCCCGGACAGTGTGGGCAGAAAAGTTCCTGGCTCCTTGAATGCCGTTCCTGGAGACACTGCGATCAGTGTGGGAGATAGGTCAAGATGTGTGTTGGTTTTGAGGAAGGCTCTCTGGAGAGTCTTAGCAAAGAGGTCACACGGATAATCAGAGCAATTCTCAGAGACACTGAGACCAAACTCCACAATTCCCTCCTGGCACTTTCCCTGTAGGAGATACCGCAAGACGTTTCTGTATATTGGGCACTGCGCTCTGCAGCATGTTAGCAGAGACTTTCCCGGGACAGTGAAACCTGACATCAGAGACACTGAGAAGAAGCCCCAACGTTCCTTCCAGTCATTTTCAGTGTGGGTGCCTTCTCCACATGGTTCCTGGTTTCACTGCAGCTCTGAAGAGAATGTTAGCAAAGAGGTAATCGGGAGAGTAGAAAGCAGTACTCAAAGACAGGGAGAGCAAGCTCTCTCTTGGCACTTTGGATGTGGGACATACAGCGAGATGTTCGATGCTTTTACATTTGGCTATTGGGAGATTTACAGCACAAAGATATCCAGTTGATTTGAAGCAGTTCTGAGAAAGTCTAAACATAATGCCCACTTCTCCCTCCTGGCATTTTCCATGTGGGAGATATAGCAGGATGTATATTGGTTTTAAGGAACTGTCCCCGGACAGTGTGGGCAGAAAAGTTCCTGGCTCCTTGAATGCCGTTCCTGGAGACACTGCGATCAATGTGGGAGATATGTCAAGATGTGTGTTGGTTTTGAGGAAGGCTCTCTGGAGAGACTTAGCAAAGAGGTCACACGGATAATCAGAGCAATTCTCAGAGACACTGAGACCAAACTCCACAATTCCCTCCTGGCACTTTCCCTGTAGGAGATACCGCAAGACGTTTCTGTATATTGGGCACTGCGCTCTGCAGCGTGTTAGCAGAGACTTTCCCGGGACAGTAAAACCTGACATCAGAGACACTGAGAAGAAGCCCCAACGTTCCTTCCAGTCATTTTCAGTGTGGGTGCCTTCTCCACATGGTTCCTGGTTTCACTGCAGCTCTGAAGAGAATGTTAGCAAAGAGGAAATCGGGACAGTGAAAACAGTACTCAAAGACAGGGAGAGCAAGCTCTCTCTTGGCACTTTGGATGTGGGACATACAGCGAGATGTTTGCTGCTTTTACATTTGGCTATTGGGAGATTTACAGCACAAAGATATCCAGTTGATTTGAAGCAGTTCTGAGAAAGTCTAAACATAATGCCCACTTCTCCCTCCTGGCATTTTCCATGTGGGAGATATAGCAGGATGTATATTGGTTTTAAGGAACTGTCCCCGGACAGTGTGGGCAGAAAAGTTCCTGGCTCCTTGAATGCCGTTCCTGGAGACACTGCGATCAGTGTGGGAGATATGTCAAGATGTGTGTTGGTTTTGAGGAAGGCTCTCTGGAGAGTCTTAGCAAAGAGGTCACACGGATAATCAGAGCAATTCTCAGAGACACTGAGACCAAACTCCACAATTCCCTCCTGGCACTTTCCCTGTAGGAGATACCGCAAGACGTTTCTGTATATTGGGCACTGCGCTCTGCAGCGTGTTAGCAGAGACTTTCCCGGGACAGTAAAACCTGACATCAGAGACACTGAGAAGAAGCCCCAACGTTCCTTCCAGTCATTTTCAGTGTGGGTGCCTTCTCCACATGGTTCCTGCTTTCACTGCAGCTCTGAAGAGAATGTTAGCAAAGAGGTAACCGGGAGAGTAGAAAGCAGTACTCAAAGACAGGGAGAGCAAGCTCTACATTATTCTCTTGGCACTTTCCATGTAGTAGATATAGCAGGATATATATCGGTTTTGAGGACAACTCAGTGGACAGCGTAGGCAGAAAAGTTCCTGGCTCACTGAATGCCGTTCCTGGAGAGACACTGCGATCAAATCCTACAATTGCCTAATAGCATTTTCCATGTGGGAGATATGTCAAGATGTGCTTTGGTTTGGAGCACAACTCTCTTGAGAGAACGTTAGCAAAGAGGTAACCGGGAGAGTAGAAAGCAGTACTCAAAGACAGGGAGAACAAGCTCTCTCTTGGCACTTTGGATGTGGGACATACAGCGAGATGTTTGCTGCTTTTACATTTGGCTATTGGGAGATTTACAGCACAAAGATATCCAGTTGATTTGAAGCAGTTCTGAGAAAGTCTAAACATAATGCCCACTTCTCCCTCCTGGCATTTTCCATGTGGGAGATATAGCAGGATGTATATTGGTTTTAAGGAACTGTCCCCGGACAGTGTGGGCAGAAAAGTTCCTGGCTCCTTGAATGCCGTTCCTGGAGACACTGCGATCAGTGTGGGAGATAGGTCAAGATGTGTGTTGGTTTTGAGGAAGGCTCTCTGGAGAGTCTTAGCAAAGAGGTCACACGGATAATCAGAGCAATTCTCAGAGACACTGAGACCAAACTCCACAATTCCCTCCTGGCACTTTCCCTGTAGGAGATACCGCAAGACGTTTCTGTATATTGGGCACTGCGCTCTGCAGCATGTTAGCAGAGACTTTCCCGGGACAGTAAAACCTGACATCAGAGACACTGAGAAGAAGCCCCAACGTTCCTTCCAGACATTTTCAGTGTGGGTGCCTTCTCCACATGGTTCCTGGTTTCACTGCAGCTCTGAAGAGAATGTTAGCAAAGAGGTAATCGGGACAGTGAAAACAGTACTCAAAGACAGGGAGAGCAAGCTCTACATTATTCTCTTGGCACTTTCCATGTAGTAGATATAGCAGGATATATATCGGTTTTGAGGACAACTCAGTGGACAGCGTAGGCAGAAAAGTTCCTGGCTCACTGAATGCCGTTCCTGGAGAGACACTGCGATCAAATCCTACAATTGCCTAATAGCACTTTCCATGTGGGAGATATGTCAAGATGTGCTTTGGTTTGGAGCACAAGTCTCTCGAGAGAACGTTAGCAAAGAGGTAACCGGGAGAGTAGAAAGCAGTACTCAAAGACAGGGAGAGCAAGCTCTCTCTTGGCACTTTGGATGTGGGACATACAGCGAGATGTTTGCTGCTTTTACATTTGGCTATTGGGAGATTTACAGCACAAAGATATCCAGTTGATTTGAAGCAGTTCTGAGAAAGTCTAAACATAATGCCCACTTCTCCCTCCTGGCATTTTCCATGTGGGAGATATAGCAGGATGTATATTGGTTTTAAGGAACTGTCCCCGGACAGTGTAGGCAGAAAAGTTCCTGGCTCCTTGAATGCCGTTCCTGGAGACACTGCGATCAGTGTGGGAGATATGTCAAGATGTGTGTTGGTTTTGAGGAAGGCTCTCTGGAGAGTCTTAGCAAAGAGGTCACACGGATAATCAGAGCAATTCTCAGAGACACTGAGAACAGCTATACAATTCACTTTTGGGCCTTTGGTTGTTTTACGTATAACAAGACCTTTATGGATTTTGAGGAGAACTCCTCGAGGGTGTAGAAGAAAAAGTTGGTGGCACACTGAATGCCGTTATTGGAGACACTGAGAAACAAGCCCTACAATTCCCTCCTGGCTCTTTCCGTGTTGTTGTTGGTTGGTTTTGCGCCTAGCTCTATGGCGAGAGTAGGCAGAGACATAATTAGGTGACTTGAAGCAGTTTCTATCGAGTCCAAGAACAGTCCTCACCTTTCCCTGCTGGCAGTTTCGATGTGGAGATATGTCTTGATAGGTGCTTTGCTTTTGAGCACAACTCTCTTGAGAGAATGTTAGTAAAGAGGTAACCGGGACAGTGAAAACAGTACTCAAAGACAGGGAGAGCAAGCTCTCTCTTGGAACTCTGGATGTGGGACATAGAGCAAGATGTTTGCTGCAATTACATTTGGCTGTTGGGAGATATAGAGCACAAAGATATCTAGTTGCGTAGCCAAACAGACCTGTGGGCTGCAGGCTTTCCTGCTGCCTTCAGCCTCAAAACCACCCTTTCCCACTTGGCACCGCGCTAAGCCAAAAAATGGCCATCTGTCTGGAGATTGGTCCCATGAACAAAGAGCCAGCAGGGAAAACTATGCCTTGTTCTCAAGCTCTTTGGGAACCGGTTGTATAGTCCCACACACCTCGGGGCTGCAGGCTTTAATGCTGCCTTCAGCCTCAAAACCACCCTTTCCCACTTGGCGCCGCGCTAAGCCAAAAATGGCCATCGGTCTGGAGATTGGTCCCACACCCAAAGAGCCAGCAGGGAAAACTATGCCTTGTTCTAAAGCTCTTTGGGAACCGCTTGCGTAGCCCCACAGACCTGGGGGCTGCAGGCTTTCCTGCTGCCTTCAGCCTCAAAACCACCCTTTCCCACTTGGCGCGGCGCCAGGAACAAAAATGGCCATCTGTCTGGAGATTGGTCCCACGCCCAAAGAGCCAGCAGGGAAAACTATGCCTTGTTCTAAAGTTTTTTGGGAACCGCTTGCGTAGCCCCACACACCTGGGGGCTGCAGGCTTTCCTGCTGCCTTCAGTCTCAAAACCACCCTTTCCCACTAGGTGCCGCTCTAGGCCCAAAAATGGCCATCTGTCTGGAGATTGGTCCCACGCCCAAAGAGCCAGCAGGGAAAACTATGCCTTGTTCTAAAGCTCTTTGGCAACCGCTTGCGTAGCCCCACACACCTGGGGGCTGCAGGCTTTCCTGCTGCCTTCAGCCTCAAAACCACCCTTTCCCACTTGGCGCCGCGCCAGGCCCTTGCTGCTTTTATGTTTGGCTGTTGGGAGATTTACAGCACAAAGATATCTAGTTGATTTGAAGCAGTTCTGAGAAAGTCTAAACATAATGCCCACTTCTCCCTCCTGGCATTTTCCATGTGGGAGATATAGCAGGATGTATATTGGTTTTAAGGAACTGTCCCCGGACAGTGTGGGCAGAAAAGTTCCTGGCTCCTTGAATGCCGTTCCTGGAGACACTGCGATAAGTGTGGGAGATATGTCAAGATGTGTGTTGGTTTTGAGGAAGGCTCTCTGGAGAGACTTAGCAAAGAGGTCACACGGATAATCAGAGCAATTCTCAGAGACACTGAGACCAAACTCCACAATTCCTCCTGGCACTTTCCCTGTAGGAGATACCGCAAGACGTTTCTGTATATTGGGCACTGCGCTCTGCAGCGTGTTAGCAGAGACTTTCCTGGGACAGTGAAACCCGATGTCAGAGACACTGAGAAGAAGCCCCAACGTTCCTTCCAGACATTTTCAGTGTGGGTGCCTTCTCCACATGGTTCCTGGTTTCACTGCAGCTCTGAAGAGAATGTTAGCAAAGAGGAAATCGGGACAGTGAAAACAGTACTCAAAGACAGGGAGAGCAAGCTCTCTCTTGGCACTTTGGATGTGGGACATACAGCGAGATGTTTGCTGCTTTTACATTTGGCTATTGGGAGATTTACAGCACAAAGATATCCAGTTGATTTGAAGCAGTTCTGAGAAAGTCTAAACATAATGCCCACTTCTCCCTCCTGGCATTTTCCATGTGGGAGATATAGCAGGATGTATATTGGTTTTAAGGAACTGTCCCCGGACAGTGTGGGCAGAAAAGTTCCTGGCTCCTTGAATGCCGTTCCTGGAGACACTGCGATAAGTGTGGGAGATATGTCAAGATGTGTGTTGGTTTTGAGGAAGGCTCTCTGGAGAGTCTTAGCAAAGAGGTCACACGGATAATCAGAGCAATTCTCAGAGACACTGAGACCAAACTCCACAATTCCCTCCTGGCACTTTCCCTGTAGGAGATACCGCAAGACGTTTCTGTATATTGGGCACTGCGCTCTGCAGCGTGTTAGCAGAGACTTTCCCGGGACAGTAAAACCTGACATCAGAGACGCTGAGAAGAAGCCCCAACGTTCCTTCCAGTCATTTTCAGTGTGGGTGCCTTCTCCAGATGGTTCCTGCTTTCACTGCAGCTCTGAAGAGAATGTTAGCAAAGAGGTAACCGGGAGAGTAGAAAGCAGTACTCAAAGACAGGGAGAGCAAGCTCTACATTATTCTCTTGGCACTTTCCATGTAGTAGATATAGCAGGATATGTATCGGTTTTGAGGACAACTCAGTGGACAGTGTAGGCAGAAAAGTTCCTGGCTCACTGAATGCCGTTCCTGGAGAGACACTGCGATCAAATCCTACAATTGCCTAATAGCACTTTCCATGTGGGAGATATGTCAAGATGTGCTTTGGTTTGGAGCACAAGTCTCTCGAGAGAACGTTAGCAAAGAGGTAACCGGGAGAGTAGAAAGCAGTACTCAAAGACAGGGAGAGCAAGCTCTCTCTTGGCACTTTGGATGTGGGACATACAGCGAGATGTTTGCTGCTTTTACATTTGGCTATTGGGAGATTTACAGCACAAAGATATCCAGTTGATTTGAAGCAGTTCTGAGAAAGTCTAAACATAATGCCCACTTCTCCCTCCTGGCATTTTCCATGTGGGAGATATAGCAGGATGTATATTGGTTTTAAGGAACTGTCCCCGGACAGTGTGGGCAGAAAAGTTCCTGGCTCCTTGAATGCCGTTCCTGGAGATACTGCGATCAGTGTGGGAGATAGGTCAAGATGTGTGTTGGTTTTGAGGAAGGCTCTCTGGAGAGTCTTAGCAAAGAGGTCACACGGATAATCAGAGCAATTCTCAGAGACACTGAGACAAAACTCCACAATTCCCTCCTGGCACTTTCCCTGTAGGAGATACCGCAAGACGTTTCTGTATATTGGGCACTGCGCTCTGCAGCGTGTTAGCAGAGACTTTCCCGGGACAGTGAAACCTGACATCAGAGACACTGAGAAGAAGCCCCAACGTTCCTTCCAGACATTTTCAGTGTGGGTGCCTTCTCCACATGGTTCCTGGTTTCACTGCAGCTCTGAAGAGAATGTTAGCAAAGAGGTAATCGGGAGAGTAGAAAGCGATACTCAAAGACCGGGAGAGCAAGCTCTACATTATTCTCTTGGCACTTTCCATGTAGTAGATATAGCAGGATATATATCGGTTTTGAGGACAACTCAGTGGACAGTGTAGGCAGAAAAGTTCCTGGCTCACTGAATGCCGTTCCTGGAGAGACACTGCGATCAAATCCTACAATTGCCTAATAGCATTTTCCATGTGGGAGATATGTCAAGATGTGCTTTGGTTTGGAGCACAACTCTCTCGAGAGAACGTTAGCAAAGAGGTAACCGGGAGAGTAGAAAGCAGTACTCAAAGACAGGGAGAGCAAGCTCTCTCTTGGCACTTTGGATGTGGGACATACAGCGAGATGTTTGCTGCTTTTACATTTGGCTATTGGGAGATTTACAGCACAAAGATATCCAGTTGATTTGAAGCAGTTCTGAGAAAGTCTAAACATAATGCCCACTTCTCCCTCCTGGCATTTTCCATGTGGGAGATATAGCAGGATGTATATTGGTTTTAAGGAACTGTCCCCGGACAGTGTGGGCAGAAAAGTTCCTGGCTCCTTGAATGCCGTTCCTGGAGACACTGCGATCAGTGTGGGAGATAGGTCAAGATGTGTGTTGGTTTTGAGGAAGGCTCTCTGGAGAGTCTTAGCAAAGAGGTCACACGGATAATCAGAGCAATTCTCAGAGACACTGAGACCAAACTCCACAATTCCCTCCTGGCACTTTCCCTGTAGGAGATACCGCAAGACGTTTCTGTATATTGGGCACTGCGCTCTGCAGCGTGTTAGCAGAGACTTTCCCGGGACAGTAAAACCTGACATCAGAGACACTGAGAAGAAGCCCCAACGTTCCTTCCAGACATTTTCAGTGTGGGTGCCTTCTCCACATGGTTCCTGGTTTCACTGCAGCTCTGAAGAGAATGTTAGCAAAGAGGTAATCGGGAGAGTAGAAAGCGGTACTCAAAGACAGGGAGAGCAAGCTCTACGTTACTCTCTTGGCACTTTCCATGTAGTAGATATAGCAGGATATATATCGGTTTTGAGGACAACTCAGTGGACAGTGTAGGCAGAAAAGTTCCTGGCTCACTGAATGTCGTTCCTGGAGAGACACTGCGATCAAATCCTACAATTGCCTAATAGCACTTTCCATGTGGGAGATATGTCAAGATGTGCTTTGGTTTGGAGCACAACTCTCTCGAGAGAACGTTAGCAAAGAGGTAACCGGGAGAGTAGAAAGCAGTACTCAAAGACAGGGAGAGCAAGCTCTCTCTTGGCACTTTGGATGTGGGACATACAGCGAGATGTTTGCTGCTTTTACATTTGGCTATTGGGAGATTTACAGCACAAAGATATCCAGTTGATTTGAAGCAGTTCTGAGAAAGTCTAAACATAATGCCCACTTCTCCCTCCTGGCATTTTCCATGTGGGAGATATAGCAGGATGTATATTGGTTTTAAGGAACTGTCCCCGGACAGTGTGGGCAGAAAAGTTCCTGGCTCCTTGAATGCCGTTCCTGGAGACACTGCGATAAGTGTGGGAGATATGTCAAGATGTGTGTTGGTTTTGAGGAAGGCTCTCTGGAGAGTCTTAGCAAAGAGGTCACACGGATAATCAGAGCAATTCTCAGAGACACTGAGACCAAACTCCACAATTCCCTCCTGGCACTTTCCCTGTAGGAGATACCGCAAGACGTTTCTGTATATTGGGCACTGCGCTCTGCAGCGTGTTAGCAGAGACTTTCCCGGGACAGTAAAACCTGACATCAGAGACACTGAGAAGAAGCCCCAACGTTCCTTCCAGTCATTTTCAGTGTGGGTGCCTTCTCCACATGGTTCCTGGTTTCACTGCAGCTCTGAAGAGAATGTTAGCAAAGAGGTAATCGGGAGAGTAGAAAGCAGTACTCAAAGACAGGGAGAGCAAGCTCTACATTATTCTCTTGGCACTTTCCATGTAGTAGATATAGCAGGATATATATCGGTTTTGAGGACAACTCAGTGGACAGTGTAGGCAGAAAAGTTCCTGGCTCACTGAATGCCGTTCCTGGAGAGACACTGCGATCAGTGTGGGAGATATGTCAAGATGTGTGTTGGTTTTGAGGACGGCTCTCTGGAGAGACTTAGCAAAGAGGTCACACGGATAATCAGAGCAATTCTCAGAGACACTGAGACCAAACTCCACAATTCCCTCCTGGCACTTTCCCTGTAGGAGATACCGCAAGACGTTTCTGTATATTGGGCACTGCGCTCTGCAGCGTGTTAGCAGAGACTTTCCCGGGACAGTAAAACCTGACATCAGAGACACTGAGAAGAAGCCCCAACGTTCCTTCCAGACATTTTCAGTGTGGGTGCCTTCTCCACATGGTTCCTGGTTTCACTGCAGCTCTGAAGAGAATGTTAGCAAAGAGGTAATCGGGAGAGTAGAAAGCAGTACTCAAAGACAGGGAGAGCAAGCTCTCTCTTGGCACTTTGGATGTGGGACATACAGCGAGATGTTCGATGCTTTTACATTTGGCTATTGGGAGATTTACAGCACAAAGATATCCAGTTGATTTGAAGCAGTTCTGAGAAAGTCTAAACATAATGCCCACTTCTCCCTCCTGGCATTTTCCATGTGGGAGATATAGCAGGATGTATATTGGTTTTAAGGAACTGTCCCCGGACAGTGTGGGCAGAAAAGTTCCTGGCTCCTTGAATGCCGTTCCTGGAGACACTGCGATCAGTGTGGGAGATAGGTCAAGATGTGTGTTGGTTTTGAGGAAGGCTCTCTGGAGAGTCTTAGCAAAGAGGTCACACGGATAATCAGAGCAATTCTCAGAGACACTGAGACCAAACTCCACAATTCCCTCCTGGCACTTTCCCTGTAGGAGATACCGCAAGACGTTTCTGTATATTGGGCACTGCGCTCTGCAGCGTGTTAGCAGAGACTTTCCTGGGACAGTGAAACCCGATGTCAGAGACACTGAGAAGAAGCCCCAACGTTCCTTCCAGTCATTTTCAGTGTGGGTGCCTTCTCCACATGGTTCCTGGTTTCACTGCAGCTCTGAAGAGAATGTTAGCAAAGAGGTAATCGGGAGAGTAGAAAGCAGTACTCAAAGACAGGGAGAGCAAGCTCTCTCTTGGCACTTTGGATGTGGGACATACAGCGAGATGTTCGATGCTTTTACATTTGGCTATTGGGAGATTTACAGCACAAAGATATCCAGTTGATTTGAAGCAGTTCTGAGAAAGTCTAAACATAATGCCCACTTCTCCCTCCTGGCATTTTCCATGTGGGAGATATAGCAGGATGTGTATTGGTTTTAAGGAACTGTCCCCGGACAGTGTGGGCAGAAAAGTTCCTGGCTCCTTGAATGCCGTTCCTGGAGACACTGCGATCAGTGTGGGAGATATGTCAAGATGTGTGTTGGTTTTGAGGAAGGCTCTCTGGAGAGTCTTAGCAAAGAGGTCACACGGATAATCAGAGCAATTCTCAGAGACACTGAGACCAAACTCCACAATTCCCTCCTGGCACTTTCCCTGTAGGAGATACCGCAAGACGTTTCTGTATATTGGGCACTGCGCTCTGCAGCGTGTTAGCAGAGACTTTCCCGGGACAGTAAAACCTGACATCAGAGACACTGAGAAGAAGCCCCAACGTTCCTTCCAGACATTTTCTGTGTGGGTGCCTTCTCCACATGGTTCCTGGTTTCACTGCAGCTCTGAAGAGAATGTTAGCAAAGAGTTAATCGGGAGAGTAGAATGCGGTACTCAAAGACAGGGAGAGCAAGCTCTACATTATTCTCTTGGCACTTTCCATGTAGTAGATATAGCAGGATATATATCGGTTTTGAGGACAACTCAGTGGACAGTGTAGGCAGAAAAGTTCCTGGCTCACTGAATGCCGTTCCTGGAGAGACACTGCGATCAAATCCTACAATTGCCTAATAGCACTTTCCATGTGGGAGATATGTCAAGATGTGCTTTGGTTTGGAGCACAACTCTCTCGAGAGAACGTTAGCAAAGAGGTAACCGGGAGAATAGAAAGCAGTACTCAAAGACAGGGAGAGCAAGCTCTCTCTTGGCACTTTGGATGTGGGACATACAGCGAGATGTTTGCTGCTTTTACATTTGGCTATTGGGAGATTTACAGCACAAAGATATCCAGTTGATTTGAAGCAGTTCTGAGAAAGTCTAAACATAATGCCCACTTCTCCCTCCTGGCATTTTCCATGTGGGAGATATAGCAGGATGTATATTGGTTTTAAGGAACTGTCCCCGGACAGTGTGGGCAGAAAAGTTCCTGGCTCCTTGAATGCCGTTCCTGGAGACACTGCGATCAGTGTGGGAGATATGTCAAGATGTGTGTTGGTTTTGAGGAAGGCTCTCTGGAGAGTCTTAGCAAAGAGGTCACACGGATAATCAGAGCAATTCTCAGAGACACTGAGACCAAACTCCACAATTCCCTCCTGGCACTTTCCCTGTAGGAGATACCGCAAGACGTTTCTGTATATTGGGCACTGCGCTCTGCAGCGTGTTAGCAGAGACTTTCCCGGGACAGTAAAACCTGACATCAGAGACACTGAGAAGAAGCCCCAACGTTCCTTCCAGACATTTTCAGTGTGGGTGCCTTCTCCACATGGTTCCTGGTTTCACTGCAGCTCTGAAGAGAATGTTAGCAAAGAGTTAATCGGGAGAGTAGAAAGCGGTACTCAAAGACAGGGAGAGCAAGCTCTACATTATTCTCTTGGCACTTTCCATGTAGTAGATATAGCAGGATATATATCGGTTTTGAGGACAACTCAGTGGACAGTGTAGGCAGAAAAGTTCCTGGCTCACTGAATGTCGTTCCTGGAGAGACACTGCGATCAAATCCTACAATTGCCTAATAGCACTTTCCATGTGGGAGATATGTCAAGATGTGCTTTGGTTTGGAGCACAACTCTCTCGAGAGAACGTTAGCAAAGAGGTAACCGGGAGAGTAGAAAGCAGTACTCAAAGACAGGGAGAGCAAGCTCTCTCTTGGCACTTTGGATGTGGGACATACAGCGAGATGTTTGCTGCTTTTACATTTGGCTATTGGGAGATTTACAGCACAAAGATATCCAGTTGATTTGAAGCAGTTCTGAGAAAGTCTAAACATAATGCCCACTTCTCCCTCCTGGCATTTTCCATGTGGGAGATATAGCAGGATGTATATTGGTTTTAAGGAACTGTCCCCGGACAGTGTGGGCAGAAAAGTTCCTGGCTCCTTGAATGCCGTTCCTGGAGACACTGCGATAAGTGTGGGAGATATGTCAAGATGTGTGTTGGTTTTGAGGAAGGCTCTCTGGAGAGACTTAGCAAAGAGGTCACACGGATAATCAGAGCAATTCTCAGAGACACTGAGACCAAACTCCACAATTCCTCCTGGCACTTTCCCTGTAGGAGATACCGCAAGACGTTTCTGTATATTGGGCACTGCGCTCTGCAGCGTGTTAGCAGAGACTTTCCCGGGACAGTAAAACCCGATGTCAGAGACACTGAGAAGAAGCCCCAACGTTCCTTCCAGACATTTTCAGTGTGGGTGCCTTCTCCACATGGTTCCTGGTTTCACTGCAGCTCTGAAGAGAATGTTAGCAAAGAGGTAATCGGGAGAGTAGAAAGCAGTACTCAAAGACAGGGAGAGCAAGCTCTCTCTTGGCACTTTGGATGTGGGACATACAGCGAGATGTTCGATGCTTTTACATTTGGCTATTGGGAGATTTACAGCACAAAGATATCCAGTTGATTTGAAGCAGTTCTGAGAAAGTCTAAACATAATGCCCACTTCTCCCTCCTGGCATTTTCCATGTGGGAGATATAGCAGGATGTATATTGGTTTTAAGGAACTGTCCCCGGACAGTGTGGGCAGAAAAGTTCCTGGCTCCTTGAATGCCGTTCCTGGAGACACTGCGATCAGTGTGGGAGATAGGTCAAGATGTGTGTTGGTTTTGAGGAAGGCTCTCTGGAGAGTCTTAGCAAAGAGGTCACACGGATAATCAGAGCAATTCTCAGAGACACTGAGACCAAACTCCACAATTCCTCCTGGCACTTTCCCTGTAGGAGATACCGCAAGACGTTTCTGTATATTGGGCACTGCGCTCTGCAGCGTGTTAGCAGAGACTTTCCCGGGACAGTGAAACCCGATGTCAGAGACACTGAGAAGAAGCCCCAACGTTCCTTCCAGTCATTTTCAGTGTGGGTGCCTTCTCCACATGGTTCCTGCTTTCACTGCAGCTCTGAAGAGAATGTTAGCAAAGAGGTAACCGGGAGAGTAGAAAGCAGTACTCAAAGACAGGGAGAGCAAGCTCTACATTATTCTCTTGGCACTTTCCATGTAGTAGATATAGCAGGATATATATCGGTTTTGAGGACAACTCAGTGGACAGCGTAGGCAGAAAAGTTCCTGGCTCACTGAATGCCGTTCCTGGAGAGACACTGCGATCAAATCCTACAATTGCCTAATAGCACTTTCCATGTGGGAGATATGTCAAGATGTGCTTTGGTTTGGAGCACAACTCTCTCGAGAGAACGTTAGCAAAGAGGTAACCGGGAGAGTAGAAAGCAGTACTCAAAGACAGGGAGAGCAAGCTCTCTCTTGGCACTTTGGATGTGGGACATACAGCGAGATGTTTGCTGCTTTTACATTTGGCTATTGGGAGATTTACAGCACAAAGATATCCAGTTGATTTGAGGCAGTTCTGAGAAAGTCTAAACATAATGCCCACTTCTCCCTCCTGGCATTTTCCATGTGGGAGATATAGCAGGATGTATATTGGTTTTAAGGAACTGTCCCCGGACAGTGTGGGCAGAAAAGTTCCTGGCTCCTTGAATGCCGTTCCTGGAGACACTGCGATCAGTGTGGGAGATAGGTCAAGATGTGTGTTGGTTTTGAGGAAGGCTCTCTGGAGAGTCTTAGCAAAGAGGTCACACGGATAATCAGAGCAATTCTCAGAGACACTGAGACCAAACTCCACAATTCCCTCCTGGCACTTTCCCTGTAGGAGATACCGCAAGACGTTTCTGTATATTGGGCACTGCGCTCTGCAGCATGTTAGCAGAGACTTTCCCGGGACAGTGAAACCTGACATCAGAGACACTGAGAAGAAGCCCCAACGTTCCTTCCAGTCATTTTCAGTGTGGGTGCCTTCTCCACATGGTTCCTGGTTTCACTGCAGCTCTGAAGAGAATGTTAGCAAAGAGGTAATCGGGAGAGTAGAAAGCAGTACTCAAAGACAGGGAGAGCAAGCTCTCTCTTGGCACTTTGGATGTGGGACATACAGCGAGATGTTCGATGCTTTTACATTTGGCTATTGGGAGATTTACAGCACAAAGATATCCAGTTGATTTGAAGCAGTTCTGAGAAAGTCTAAACATAATGCCCACTTCTCCCTCCTGGCATTTTCCATGTGGGAGATATAGCAGGATGTATATTGGTTTTAAGGAACTGTCCCCGGACAGTGTGGGCAGAAAAGTTCCTGGCTCCTTGAATGCCGTTCCTGGAGACACTGCGATCAATGTGGGAGATATGTCAAGATGTGTGTTGGTTTTGAGGAAGGCTCTCTGGAGAGACTTAGCAAAGAGGTCACACGGATAATCAGAGCAATTCTCAGAGACACTGAGACCAAACTCCACAATTCCCTCCTGGCACTTTCCCTGTAGGAGATACCGCAAGACGTTTCTGTATATTGGGCACTGCGCTCTGCAGCGTGTTAGCAGAGACTTTCCCGGGACAGTAAAACCTGACATCAGAGACACTGAGAAGAAGCCCCAACGTTCCTTCCAGTCATTTTCAGTGTGGGTGCCTTCTCCACATGGTTCCTGGTTTCACTGCAGCTCTGAAGAGAATGTTAGCAAAGAGGAAATCGGGACAGTGAAAACAGTACTCAAAGACAGGGAGAGCAAGCTCTCTCTTGGCACTTTGGATGTGGGACATACAGCGAGATGTTTGCTGCTTTTACATTTGGCTATTGGGAGATTTACAGCACAAAGATATCCAGTTGATTTGAAGCAGTTCTGAGAAAGTCTAAACATAATGCCCACTTCTCCCTCCTGGCATTTTCCATGTGGGAGATATAGCAGGATGTATATTGGTTTTAAGGAACTGTCCCCGGACAGTGTGGGCAGAAAAGTTCCTGGCTCCTTGAATGCCGTTCCTGGAGACACTGCGATCAGTGTGGGAGATATGTCAAGATGTGTGTTGGTTTTGAGGAAGGCTCTCTGGAGAGTCTTAGCAAAGAGGTCACACGGATAATCAGAGCAATTCTCAGAGACACTGAGACCAAACTCCACAATTCCCTCCTGGCACTTTCCCTGTAGGAGATACCGCAAGACGTTTCTGTATATTGGGCACTGCGCTCTGCAGCGTGTTAGCAGAGACTTTCCCGGGACAGTAAAACCTGACATCAGAGACACTGAGAAGAAGCCCCAACGTTCCTTCCAGTCATTTTCAGTGTGGGTGCCTTCTCCACATGGTTCCTGCTTTCACTGCAGCTCTGAAGAGAATGTTAGCAAAGAGGTAACCGGGAGAGTAGAAAGCAGTACTCAAAGACAGGGAGAGCAAGCTCTACATTATTCTCTTGGCACTTTCCATGTAGTAGATATAGCAGGATATATATCGGTTTTGAGGACAACTCAGTGGACAGCGTAGGCAGAAAAGTTCCTGGCTCACTGAATGCCGTTCCTGGAGAGACACTGCGATCAAATCCTACAATTGCCTAATAGCATTTTCCATGTGGGAGATATGTCAAGATGTGCTTTGGTTTGGAGCACAACTCTCTTGAGAGAACGTTAGCAAAGAGGTAACCGGGAGAGTAGAAAGCAGTACTCAAAGACAGGGAGAACAAGCTCTCTCTTGGCACTTTGGATGTGGGACATACAGCGAGATGTTTGCTGCTTTTACATTTGGCTATTGGGAGATTTACAGCACAAAGATATCCAGTTGATTTGAAGCAGTTCTGAGAAAGTCTAAACATAATGCCCACTTCTCCCTCCTGGCATTTTCCATGTGGGAGATATAGCAGGATGTATATTGGTTTTAAGGAACTGTCCCCGGACAGTGTGGGCAGAAAAGTTCCTGGCTCCTTGAATGCCGTTCCTGGAGACACTGCGATCAGTGTGGGAGATAGGTCAAGATGTGTGTTGGTTTTGAGGAAGGCTCTCTGGAGAGTCTTAGCAAAGAGGTCACACGGATAATCAGAGCAATTCTCAGAGACACTGAGACCAAACTCCACAATTCCCTCCTGGCACTTTCCCTGTAGGAGATACCGCAAGACGTTTCTGTATATTGGGCACTGCGCTCTGCAGCATGTTAGCAGAGACTTTCCCGGGACAGTAAAACCTGACATCAGAGACACTGAGAAGAAGCCCCAACGTTCCTTCCAGACATTTTCAGTGTGGGTGCCTTCTCCACATGGTTCCTGGTTTCACTGCAGCTCTGAAGAGAATGTTAGCAAAGAGGTAATCGGGACAGTGAAAACAGTACTCAAAGACAGGGAGAGCAAGCTCTACATTATTCTCTTGGCACTTTCCATGTAGTAGATATAGCAGGATATATATCGGTTTTGAGGACAACTCAGTGGACAGCGTAGGCAGAAAAGTTCCTGGCTCACTGAATGCCGTTCCTGGAGAGACACTGCGATCAAATCCTACAATTGCCTAATAGCACTTTCCATGTGGGAGATATGTCAAGATGTGCTTTGGTTTGGAGCACAAGTCTCTCGAGAGAACGTTAGCAAAGAGGTAACCGGGAGAGTAGAAAGCAGTACTCAAAGACAGGGAGAGCAAGCTCTCTCTTGGCACTTTGGATGTGGGACATACAGCGAGATGTTTGCTGCTTTTACATTTGGCTATTGGGAGATTTACAGCACAAAGATATCCAGTTGATTTGAAGCAGTTCTGAGAAAGTCTAAACATAATGCCCACTTCTCCCTCCTGGCATTTTCCATGTGGGAGATATAGCAGGATGTATATTGGTTTTAAGGAACTGTCCCCGGACAGTGTAGGCAGAAAAGTTCCTGGCTCCTTGAATGCCGTTCCTGGAGACACTGCGATCAGTGTGGGAGATATGTCAAGATGTGTGTTGGTTTTGAGGAAGGCTCTCTGGAGAGTCTTAGCAAAGAGGTCACACGGATAATCAGAGCAATTCTCAGAGACACTGAGAACAGCTATACAATTCACTTTTGGGCCTTTGGTTGTTTTACGTATAACAAGACCTTTATGGATTTTGAGGAGAACTCCTCGAGGGTGTAGAAGAAAAAGTTGGTGGCACACTGAATGCCGTTATTGGAGACACTGAGAAACAAGCCCTACAATTCCCTCCTGGCTCTTTCCGTGTTGTTGTTGGTTGGTTTTGCGCCTAGCTCTATGGCGAGAGTAGGCAGAGACATAATTAGGTGACTTGAAGCAGTTTCTATCGAGTCCAAGAACAGTCCTCACCTTTCCCTGCTGGCAGTTTCGATGTGGAGATATGTCTTGATAGGTGCTTTGCTTTTGAGCACAACTCTCTTGAGAGAATGTTAGTAAAGAGGTAACCGGGACAGTGAAAACAGTACTCAAAGACAGGGAGAGCAAGCTCTCTCTTGGAACTCTGGATGTGGGACATAGAGCAAGATGTTTGCTGCAATTACATTTGGCTGTTGGGAGATATAGAGCACAAAGATATCTAGTTGCGTAGCCAAACAGACCTGTGGGCTGCAGGCTTTCCTGCTGCCTTCAGCCTCAAAACCACCCTTTCCCACTTGGCACCGCGCTAAGCCAAAAAATGGCCATCTGTCTGGAGATTGGTCCCATGAACAAAGAGCCAGCAGGGAAAACTATGCCTTGTTCTCAAGCTCTTTGGGAACCGGTTGTATAGTCCCACACACCTCGGGGCTGCAGGCTTTCATGCTGCCTTCAGCCTCAAAACCACCCTTTCCCACTTGGCGCCGCGCTAAGCCAAAAATGGCCATCGGTCTGGAGATTGGTCCCACACCCAAAGAGCCAGCAGGGAAAACTATGCCTTGTTCTAAAGCTCTTTGGCAACCGCTTGCGTAGCCCCACACACCTGGGGGCTGCAGGCTTTCCTGCTGCCTTCAGCCTCAAAACCACCCTTTCCCACTTGGCGCCGCGCCAGGCCCTTGCTGCTTTTATGTTTGGCTGTTGGGAGATTTACAGCACAAAGATATCTAGTTGATTTGAAGCAGTTCTGAGAAAGTCTAAACATAATGCCCACTTCTCCCTCCTGGCATTTTCCATGTGGGAGATATAGCAGGATGTATATTGGTTTTAAGGAACTGTCCCCGGACAGTGTGGGCAGAAAAGTTCCTGGCTCCTTGAATGCCGTTCCTGGAGACACTGCGATAAGTGTGGGAGATATGTCAAGATGTGTGTTGGTTTTGAGGAAGGCTCTCTGGAGAGACTTAGCAAAGAGGTCACACGGATAATCAGAGCAATTCTCAGAGACACTGAGACCAAACTCCACAATTCCTCCTGGCACTTTCCCTGTAGGAGATACCGCAAGACGTTTCTGTATATTGGGCACTGCGCTCTGCAGCGTGTTAGCAGAGACTTTCCTGGGACAGTGAAACCCGATGTCAGAGACACTGAGAAGAAGCCCCAACGTTCCTTCCAGACATTTTCAGTGTGGGTGCCTTCTCCACATGGTTCCTGGTTTCACTGCAGCTCTGAAGAGAATGTTAGCAAAGAGGAAATCGGGACAGTGAAAACAGTACTCAAAGACAGGGAGAGCAAGCTCTCTCTTGGCACTTTGGATGTGGGACATACAGCGAGATGTTTGCTGCTTTTACATTTGGCTATTGGGAGATTTACAGCACAAAGATATCCAGTTGATTTGAAGCAGTTCTGAGAAAGTCTAAACATAATGCCCACTTCTCCCTCCTGGCATTTTCCATGTGGGAGATATAGCAGGATGTATATTGGTTTTAAGGAACTGTCCCCGGACAGTGTGGGCAGAAAAGTTCCTGGCTCCTTGAATGCCGTTCCTGGAGACACTGCGATCAGTGTGGGAGATATGTCAAGATGTGTGTTGGTTTTGAGGAAGGCTCTCTGGAGAGTCTTAGCAAAGAGGTCACACGGATAATCAGAGCAATTCTCAGAGACACTGAGACCAAACTCCACAATTCCCTCCTGGCACTTTCCCTGTAGGAGATACCGCAAGACGTTTCTGTATATTGGGCACTGCGCTCTGCAGCGTGTTAGCAGAGACTTTCCCGGGACAGTAAAACCTGACATCAGAGACGCTGAGAAGAAGCCCCAACGTTCCTTCCAGTCATTTTCAGTGTGGGTGCCTTCTCCAGATGGTTCCTGCTTTCACTGCAGCTCTGAAGAGAATGTTAGCAAAGAGGTAACCGGGAGAGTAGAAAGCAGTACTCAAAGACAGGGAGAGCAAGCTCTACATTATTCTCTTGGCACTTTCCATGTAGTAGATATAGCAGGATATGTATCGGTTTTGAGGACAACTCAGTGGACAGTGTAGGCAGAAAAGTTCCTGGCTCACTGAATGCCGTTCCTGGAGAGACACTGCGATCAAATCCTACAATTGCCTAATAGCACTTTCCATGTGGGAGATATGTCAAGATGTGCTTTGGTTTGGAGCACAAGTCTCTCGAGAGAACGTTAGCAAAGAGGTAACCGGGAGAGTAGAAAGCAGTACTCAAAGACAGGGAGAGCAAGCTCTCTCTTGGCACTTTGGATGTGGGACATACAGCGAGATGTTTGCTGCTTTTACATTTGGCTATTGGGAGATTTACAGCACAAAGATATCCAGTTGATTTGAAGCAGTTCTGAGAAAGTCTAAACATAATGCCCACTTCTCCCTCCTGGCATTTTCCATGTGGGAGATATAGCAGGATGTATATTGGTTTTAAGGAACTGTCCCCGGACAGTGTGGGCAGAAAAGTTCCTGGCTCCTTGAATGCCGTTCCTGGAGATACTGCGATCAGTGTGGGAGATAGGTCAAGATGTGTGTTGGTTTTGAGGAAGGCTCTCTGGAGAGTCTTAGCAAAGAGGTCACACGGATAATCAGAGCAATTCTCAGAGACACTGAGACAAAACTCCACAATTCCCTCCTGGCACTTTCCCTGTAGGAGATACCGCAAGACGTTTCTGTATATTGGGCACTGCGCTCTGCAGCGTGTTAGCAGAGACTTTCCCGGGACAGTGAAACCTGACATCAGAGACACTGAGAAGAAGCCCCAACGTTCCTTCCAGACATTTTCAGTGTGGGTGCCTTCTCCACATGGTTCCTGGTTTCACTGCAGCTCTGAAGAGAATGTTAGCAAAGAGGTAATCGGGAGAGTAGAAAGCGATACTCAAAGACAGGGAGAGCAAGCTCTACATTATTCTCTTGGCACTTTCCATGTAGTAGATATAGCAGGATATATATCGGTTTTGAGGACAACTCAGTGGACAGTGTAGGCAGAAAAGTTCCTGGCTCACTGAATGCCGTTCCTGGAGAGACACTGCGATCAAATCCTACAATTGCCTAATAGCATTTTCCATGTGGGAGATATGTCAAGATGTGCTTTGGTTTGGAGCACAACTCTCTCGAGAGAACGTTAGCAAAGAGGTAACCGGGAGAGTAGAAAGCAGTACTCAAAGACAGGGAGAGCAAGCTCTCTCTTGGCACTTTGGATGTGGGACATACAGCGAGATGTTTGCTGCTTTTACATTTGGCTATTGGGAGATTTACAGCACAAAGATATCCAGTTGATTTGAAGCAGTTCTGAGAAAGTCTAAACATAATGCCCACTTCTCCCTCCTGGCATTTTCCATGTGGGAGATATAGCAGGATGTATATTGGTTTTAAGGAACTGTCCCCGGACAGTGTGGGCAGAAAAGTTCCTGGCTCCTTGAATGCCGTTCCTGGAGACACTGCGATCAGTGTGGGAGATAGGTCAAGATGTGTGTTGGTTTTGAGGAAGGCTCTCTGGAGAGTCTTAGCAAAGAGGTCACACGGATAATCAGAGCAATTCTCAGAGACACTGAGACCAAACTCCACAATTCCCTCCTGGCACTTTCCCTGTAGGAGATACCGCAAGACGTTTCTGTATATTGGGCACTGCGCTCTGCAGCGTGTTAGCAGAGACTTTCCCGGGACAGTAAAACCTGACATCAGAGACACTGAGAAGAAGCCCCAACGTTCCTTCCAGACATTTTCAGTGTGGGTGCCTTCTCCACATGGTTCCTGGTTTCACTGCAGCTCTGAAGAGAATGTTAGCAAAGAGGTAATCGGGAGAGTAGAAAGCGGTACTCAAAGACAGGGAGAGCAAGCTCTACATTACTCTCTTGGCACTTTCCATGTAGTAGATATAGCAGGATATATATCGGTTTTGAGGACAACTCAGTGGACAGTGTAGGCAGAAAAGTTCCTGGCTCACTGAATGTCGTTCCTGGAGAGACACTGCGATCAAATCCTACAATTGCCTAATAGCACTTTCCATGTGGGAGATATGTCAAGATGTGCTTTGGTTTGGAGCACAACTCTCTCGAGAGAACGTTAGCAAAGAGGTAACCGGGAGAGTAGAAAGCAGTACTCAAAGACAGGGAGAGCAAGCTCTCTCTTGGCACTTTGGATGTGGGACATACAGCGAGATGTTTGCTGCTTTTACATTTGGCTATTGGGAGATTTACAGCACAAAGATATCCAGTTGATTTGAAGCAGTTCTGAGAAAGTCTAAACATAATGCCCACTTCTCCCTCCTGGCATTTTCCATGTGGGAGATATAGCAGGATGTATATTGGTTTTAAGGAACTGTCCCCGGACAGTGTGGGCAGAAAAGTTCCTGGCTCCTTGAATGCCGTTCCTGGAGACACTGCGATAAGTGTGGGAGATATGTCAAGATGTGTGTTGGTTTTGAGGAAGGCTCTCTGGAGAGTCTTAGCAAAGAGGTCACACGGATAATCAGAGCAATTCTCAGAGACACTGAGACCAAACTCCACAATTCCCTCCTGGCACTTTCCCTGTAGGAGATACCGCAAGACGTTTCTGTATATTGGGCACTGCGCTCTGCAGCGTGTTAGCAGAGACTTTCCCGGGACAGTAAAACCTGACATCAGAGACACTGAGAAGAAGCCCCAACGTTCCTTCCAGTCATTTTCAGTGTGGGTGCCTTCTCCACATGGTTCCTGGTTTCACTGCAGCTCTGAAGAGAATGTTAGCAAAGAGGTAATCGGGAGAGTAGAAAGCAGTACTCAAAGACAGGGAGAGCAAGCTCTACATTATTCTCTTGGCACTTTCCATGTAGTAGATATAGCAGGATATATATCGGTTTTGAGGACAACTCAGTGGACAGTGTAGGCAGAAAAGTTCCTGGCTCACTGAATGCCGTTCCTGGAGAGACACTGCGATCAGTGTGGGAGATATGTCAAGATGTGTGTTGGTTTTGAGGACGGCTCTCTGGAGAGACTTAGCAAAGAGGTCACACGGATAATCAGAGCAATTCTCAGAGACACTGAGACCAAACTCCACAATTCCCTCCTGGCACTTTCCCTGTAGGAGATACCGCAAGACGTTTCTGTATATTGGGCACTGCGCTCTGCAGCGTGTTAGCAGAGACTTTCCCGGGACAGTAAAACCTGACATCAGAGACACTGAGAAGAAGCCCCAACGTTCCTTCCAGACATTTTCAGTGTGGGTGCCTTCTCCACATGGTTCCTGGTTTCACTGCAGCTCTGAAGAGAATGTTAGCAAAGAGGTAATCGGGAGAGTAGAAAGCAGTACTCAAAGACAGGGAGAGCAAGCTCTCTCTTGGCACTTTGGATGTGGGACATACAGCGAGATGTTCGATGCTTTTACATTTGGCTATTGGGAGATTTACAGCACAAAGATATCCAGTTGATTTGAAGCAGTTCTGAGAAAGTCTAAACATAATGCCCACTTCTCCCTCCTGGCATTTTCCATGTGGGAGATATAGCAGGATGTATATTGGTTTTAAGGAACTGTCCCCGGACAGTGTGGGCAGAAAAGTTCCTGGCTCCTTGAATGCCGTTCCTGGAGACACTGCGATCAGTGTGGGAGATAGGTCAAGATGTGTGTTGGTTTTGAGGAAGGCTCTCTGGAGAGTCTTAGCAAAGAGGTCACACGGATAATCAGAGCAATTCTCAGAGACACTGAGACCAAACTCCACAATTCCCTCCTGGCACTTTCCCTGTAGGAGATACCGCAAGACGTTTCTGTATATTGGGCACTGCGCTCTGCAGCGTGTTAGCAGAGACTTTCCCGGGACAGTGAAACCCGATGTCAGAGACACTGAGAAGAAGCCCCAACGTTCCTTCCAGACATTTTCAGTGTGGGTGCCTTCTCCACATGGTTCCTGGTTTCACTGCAGCTCTGAAGAGAATGTTAGCAAAGAGGAAATCGGGACAGTGAAAACAGTACTCAAAGACAGGGAGAGCAAGCTCTCTCTTGGCACTTTGGATGTGGGACATACAGCGAGATGTTTGCTGCTTTTACATTTGGCTATTGGGAGATTTACAGCACAAAGATATCCAGTTGATTTGAAGCAGTTCTGAGAAAGTCTAAACATAATGCCCACTTCTCCCTCCTGGCATTTTCCATGTGGGAGATATAGCAGGATGTATATTGGTTTTAAGGAACTGTCCCCGGACAGTGTGGGCAGAAAAGTTCCTGGCTCCTTGAATGCCGTTCCTGGAGACACTGCGATAAGTGTGGGAGATATGTCAAGATGTGTGTTGGTTTTGAGGAAGGCTCTCTGGAGAGACTTAGCAAAGAGGTCACACGGATAATCAGAGCAATTCTCAGAGACACTGAGACCAAACTCCACAATTCCTCCTGGCACTTTCCCTGTAGGAGATACTGCAAGACGTTTCTGTATATTGGGCACTGCGCTCTGCAGCGTGTTAGCAGAGACTTTCCCGGGACAGTAAAACCCGATGTCAGAGACACTGAGAAGAAGCCCCAACGTTCCTTCCAGACATTTTCAGTGTGGGTGCCTTCTCCACATGGTTCCTGGTTTCACTGCAGCTCTGAAGAGAATGTTAGCAAAGAGGTAATCGGGAGAGTAGAAAGCAGTACTCAAAGACAGGGAGAGCAAGCTCTCTCTTGGCACTTTGGATGTGGGACATACAGCGAGATGTTCGATGCTTTTACATTTGGCTATTGGGAGATTTACAGCACAAAGATATCCAGTTGATTTGAAGCAGTTCTGAGAAAGTCTAAACATAATGCCCACTTCTCCCTCCTGGCATTTTCCATGTGGGAGATATAGCAGGATGTATATTGGTTTTAAGGAACTGTCCCCGGACAGTGTGGGCAGAAAAGTTCCTGGCTCCTTCAATGCCGTTCCTGGAGACACTTCGATCAGTGTGGGAGATATGTCAAGATGTGTGTTGGTTTTGAGGAAGGCTCTCTGGAGAGTCTTAGCAAAGAGGTCACACGGATAATCAGAGCAATTCTCAGAGACACTGAGACCAAACTCCACAATTCCTCCTGGCACTTTCCCTGTAGGAGATACCGCAAGACGTTTCTGTATATTGGGCACTGCGCTCTGCAGCGTGTTAGCAGAGACTTTCCCGGGACAGTGAAACCCGATGTCAGAGACACTGAGAAGAAGCCCCAACGTTCCTTCCAGACATTTTCAGTGTGGGTGCCTTCTCCACATGGTTCCTGGTTTCACTGCAGCTCTGAAGAGAATGTTAGCAAAGAGGAAATCGGGACAGTGAAAACAGTACTCAAAGACAGGGAGAGCAAGCTCTCTCTTGGCACTTTGGATGTGGGACATACAGCGAGATGTTTGCTGCTTTTACATTTGGCTATTGGGAGATTTACAGCACAAAGATATCCAGTTGATTTGAAGCAGTTCTGAGAAAGTCTAAACATAATGCCCACTTCTCCCTCCTGGCATTTTCCATGTGGGAGATATAGCAGGATGTATATTGGTTTTAAGGAACTGTCCCCGGACAGTGTGGGCAGAAAAGTTCCTGGCTCCTTGAATGCCGTTCCTGGAGACACTGCGATCAGTGTGGGAGATATGTCAAGATGTGTGTTGGTTTTGAGGAAGGCTCTCTGGAGAGTCTTAGCAAAGAGGTCACACGGATAATCAGAGCAATTCTCAGAGACACTGAGACCAAACTCCATAATTCCCTCCTGGCACTTTCCCTGTAGGAGATACCGCAAGACGTTTCTGTATATTGGGCACTGCGCTCTGCAGCGTGTTAGCAGAGACTTTCCCGGGACAGTAAAACCTGACATCAGAGACGCTGAGAAGAAGCCCCAACGTTCCTTCCAGTCATTTTCAGTGTGGGTGCCTTCTCCACATGGTTCCTGGTTTCACTGCAGCTCTGAAGAGAATGTTAGCAAAGAGGTAATCGGGAGAATAGAAAGCGGTACTCAAAGACAGGGAGAGCAAGCTCTACATTATTCTCTTGGCACTTTCCATGTAGTAGATATAGCAGGATATATATCGGTTTTGAGGACAACTCAGTAGACAGTGTAGGCAGAAAAGTTCCTGGCTCACTGAATGCCGTTCCTGGAGAGACACTGCGATCAAATCCTACAATTGCCTAATAGCACTTTCCATGTGGGAGATATGTCAAGATGTGCTTTGGTTTGGAGCACAAGTCTCTCGAGAGAACGTTAGCAAAGAGGTAACCGGGAGAGTAGAAAGCAGTACTCAAAGACAGGGAGAACAAGCTCTCTCTTGGCACTTTGGATGTGGGACATACAGCGAGATGTTTGCTGCTTTTACATTTGGCTATTGGGAGATTTACAGCACAAAGATATCCAGTTGATTTGAAGCAGTTCTGAGAAAGTCTAAACATAATGCCCACTTCTCCCTCCCGGCATTTTCCATGTGGGAGATATAGCAGGATGTATATTGGTTTTAAGGAACTGTCCCCGGACAGTGTGGGCAGAAAAGTTCCTGGCTCCTTGAATGCCGTTCCTGGAGACACTGCGATCAGTGTGGGAGATATGTCAAGATGTGTGTTGGTTTTGAGGAAGGCTCTCTGTAGAGTCTTAGCAAAGAGGTCACACGGATAATCAGAGCAATTCTCAGAGACACTGAGACCAAACTCCACAATTCCCTCCTGGCACTTTCCCTGTAGGAGATACCGCAAGACGTTTCTGTATATTGGGCACTGCGCTCTGCAGCGTGTTAGCAGAGACTTTCCCGGGACAGTAAAACCTGACATCAGAGACACTGAGAAGAAGCCCCAACGTTCCTTCCAGACATTTTCAGTGTGGGTGCCTTCTCCACATGGTTCCTGCTTTCACTGCAGCTCTGAAGAGAATGTTAGCAAAGAGGTAACCGGGAGAGTAAAAAGCGGTACTCAAAGACAGGGAGAACAAGCTCTACATTATTCTCTTGGCACTTTCCATGTAGTAGATATAGCAGGATATATATCGGTTTTGAGCACAACTCAGTGGACAGTGTAGGCAGAAAAGTTCCTGGCTCACTGAATGCCGTTCCTGGAGAGACACTGCGATCAAATCCTACAATTGCCTAATAGCACTTTCCATGTGGGAGATATGTCAAGGTGTGCTTTGGTTTGGAGCACAACTCTCTTGAGAGAACGTTAGCAAAGAGGTAACCGGGAGAGTAGAAAGCAGTACTCAAAGACAGGGAGAGCAAGCTCTCTCTTGGCACTTTGGATGTGGGACATAAAGCGAGATGTTTGCTGCTTTTACATTTGGCTATTGGGAGATTTACAGCACAAAGATATCCAGTTGATTTGAAGCAGTTCTGAGAAAGTCTAAACATAATGCCCACTTCTCCCTCCTGGCATTTTCCATGTGGGAGATATAGCAGGATGTATATTGGTTTTAAGGAACTGTCCCCGGACAGTGTGGGCAGAAAAGTTCCTGGCTCCTTGAATGCCGTTCCTGGAGACACTGCGATCAGTGTGGGAGATAGGTCAAGATGTGTGTTGGTTTTGAGGAAGGCTCTCTGGAGAGTCTTAGCAAAGAGGTCACACGGATAATCAGAGCAATTCTCAGAGACACTGAGACCAAACTCCACAATTCCCTCCTGGCACTTTCCCTGTAGGAGATACCGCAAGACGTTTCTGTATATTGGGCACTGCGCTCTGCAGCGTGTTAGCAGAGACTTTCCCGGGACAGTAAAACCTGACATCAGAGACGCTGAGAAGAAGCCCCAACGTTCCTTCCAGTCATTTTCAGTGTGGGTGCCTTCTCCACATGGTTCCTGGTTTCACTGCAGCTCTGAAGAGAATGTTAGCAAAGAGGTAATCGGGAGAATAGAAAGCGGTACTCAAAGACAGGGAGAGCAAGCTCTACATTATTCTCTTGGCACTTTCCATGTAGTAGATATAGCAGGATATATATCGGTTTTGAGGACAACTCAGTAGACAGTGTAGGCAGAAAAGTTCCTGGCTCACTGAATGCCGTTCCTGGAGAGACACTGCGATCAAATCCTACAATTGCCTAATAGCACTTTCCATGTGGGAGATATGTCAAGATGTGCTTTGGTTTGGAGCACAAGTCTCTCGAGAGAACGTTAGCAAAGAGGTAACCGGGAGAGTAGAAAGCAGTACTCAAAGACAGGGAGAACAAGCTCTCTCTTGGCACTTTGGATGTGGGACATACAGCGAGATGTTTGCTGCTTTTACATTTGGCTATTGGGAGATTTACAGCACAAAGATATCCAGTTGATTTGAAGCAGTTCTGAGAAAGTCTAAACATAATGCCCACTTCTCCCTCCCGGCATTTTCCATGTGGGAGATATAGCAGGATGTATATTGGTTTTAAGGAACTGTCCCCGGACAGTGTGGGCAGAAAAGTTCCTGGCTCCTTGAATGCCGTTCCTGGAGACACTGCGATCAGTGTGGGAGATAGGTCAAGATGTGTGTTGGTTTTGAGGAAGGCTCTCTGGAGAGTCTTAGCAAAGAGGTCACACGGATAATCAGAGCAATTCTCAGAGACACTGAGACCAAACTCCACAATTCCCTCCTGGCACTTTCCCTGTAGGAGATACCGCAAGACGTTTCTGTATATTGGGCACTGCGCTCTGCAGCGTGTTAGCAGAGACTTTCCCGGGACAGTAAAACCTGACATCAGAGACACTGAGAAGAAGCCCCAACGTTCCTTCCAGACATTTTCAGTGTGGGTGCCTTCTCCACATGGTTCCTGGTTTCACTGCAGCTCTGAAGAGAATGTTAGCAAAGAGGTAACCGGGAGAGTAAAAAGCGGTACTCAAAGACAGGGAGAACAAGCTCTACATTATTCTCTTGGCACTTTCCATGTAGTAGATATAGCAGGATATATATCGGTTTTGAGCACAACTCAGTGGACAGTGTAGGCAGAAAAGTTCCTGGCTCACTGAATGCCGTTCCTGGAGAGACACTGCGATCAAATCCTACAATTGCCTAATAGCACTTTCCATGTGGGAGATATGTCAAGGTGTGCTTTGGTTTGGAGCACAACTCTCTTGAGAGAACGTTAGCAAAGAGGTAACCGGGAGAGTAGAAAGCAGTACTCAAAGACAGGGAGAGCAAGCTCTCTCTTGGCACTTTGGATGTGGGACATAAAGCGAGATGTTTGCTGCTTTTACATTTGGCTATTGGGAGATTTACAGCACAAAGATATCCAGTTGATTTGAAGCAGTTCTGAGAAAGTCTAAACATAATGCCCACTTCTCCCTCCTGGCATTTTCCATGTGGGAGATATAGCAGGATGTATATTGGTTTTAAGGAACTGTCCCCGGACAGTGTGGGCAGAAAAGTTCCTGGCTCCTTGAATGCCGTTCCTGGAGACACTGCGATCAGTGTGGGAGATAGGTCAAGATGTGTGTTGGTTTTGAGGAAGGCTCTCTGGAGAGTCTTAGCAAAGAGGTCACACGGATAATCAGAGCAATTCTCAGAGACACTGAGACAAAACTCCACAATTCCCTCCTGGCACTTTCCCTGTAGGAGATACCGCAAGACGTTTCTGTATATTGGGCACTGCGCTCTGCAGCGTGTTAGCAGAGACTTTCCCGGGACAGTAAAACCTGACATCAGAGACGCTGAGAAGAAGCCCCAACGTTCCTTCCAGACATTTTCAGTGTGGGTGCCTTCTCCACATGGTTCCTGGTTTCACTGCAGCTCTGAAGAGAATGTTAGCAAAGAGGTAATCGGGAGAGTAGAAAGCGGTACTCAAAGACAGGGAGAGCAAGCTCTACATTATTCTCTTGGCACTTTCCATGTAGTAGATATAGCAGGATATATATCGGTTTTGAGGACAACTCAGTGGACAGTGTAGGCAGAAAAGTTCCTGGCTCACTGAATGCCGTTCCTGGAGAGACACTGCGATCAAATCCTACAATTGCCTAATAGCACTTTCCATGTGGGAGATATGTCAAGATGTGCTTTGGTTTGGAGCACAACTCTCTCGAGAGAACGTTAGCAAAGAGGTAACCGGGAGAGTAGAAAGCAGTACTCAAAGACAGGGAGAGCAAGCTCTCTCTTGGCACTTTGGATGTGGGACATACAGCGAGATGTTTGCTGCTTTTACATTTGGCTATTGGGAGATTTACAGCACAAAGATATCCAGTTGATTTGAAGCAGTTCTGAGAAAGTCTAAACATAATGCCCACTTCTCCCTCCTGGCATTTTCCATGTGGGAGATATAGCAGGATGTATATTGGTTTTAAGGAACTGTCCCCGGACAGTGTGGGCAGAAAAGTTCCTGGCTCACTGAATGCCGTTCCTGGAGACACTGCGATCAGTGTGGGAGATATGTCAAGATGTGTGTTGGTTTTGAGGAAGGCTCTCTGGAGAGTCTTAGCAAAGAGGTCACACGGATAATCAGAGCAATTCTCAGAGACACTGAAACAAAACTCCACAATTCCCTCCTGGCACTTTCCCTGTAGGAGATACCGCAAGACGTTTCTGTATATTGGGCACTGCGCTCTGCAGCGTGTTAGCAGAGACTTTCCCGGGACAGTGAAACCTGACATCAGAGACACTGAGAAGAAGCCCCAACGTTCCTTCCAGTCATTTTCAGTGTGGGTGCCTTCTCCACATGGTTCCTGGTTTCACTGCAGCTCTGAAGAGAATGTTAGCAAAGAGGTAATCGGGAGAGTAGAAAGCGGTACTCAAAGACAGGGAGAGCAAGCTCTACATTATTCTCTTGGCACTTTCCATGTAGTAGATATAGCAGGATATGTATCGGTTTTGAGGACAACTCAGTGGACAGTGTAGGCAGAAAAGTTCCTGGCTCACTGAATGCCGTTCCTGGAGAGACACTGCGATCAAATCCTACAATTGCCTAATAGCATTTTCCATGTGGGAGATATGTCAAGATGTGCTTTGGTTTGGAGCACAACTCTCTCGAGAGAACGTTAGCAAAGAGGTAACCGGGAGAGTAGAAAGCAGTACTCAAAGACAGGGAGAGCAAGCTCTCTCTTGGCACTTTGGATGTGGGACATACAGCGAGATGTTTGCTGCTTTTACATTTGGCTATTGGGAGATTTACAGCACAAAGATATCCAGTTGATTTGAAGCAGTTCTGAGAAAGTCTAAACATAATGCCCACTTCTCCCTCCTGGCATTTTCCATGTGGGAGATATAGCAGGATGTATATTGGTTTTAAGGAACTGTCCCCGGACAGTGTGGGCAGAAAAGTTCCTGGCTCCTTGAATGCCGTTCCTGGAGACACTGCGATCAGTGTGGGAGATATGTCAAGATGTGTGTTGGTTTTGAGGAAGGCTCTCTGGAGAGTCTTAGCAAAGAGGTCACACGGATAATCAGAGCAATTCTCAGAGACACTGAGACCAAACTCCACAATTCCTCCTGGCACTTTCCCTGTAGGAGATACCGCAAGACGTTTCTGTATATTGGGCACTGCGCTCTGCAGCGTGTTAGCAGAGACTTTCCCGGGACAGTAAAACCTGACATCAGAGACACTGAGAAGAAGCCCCAACGTTCCTTCCAGTCATTTTCAGTGTGGGTGCCTTCTCCACATGGTTCCTGCTTTCACTGCAGCTCTGAAGAGAATGTTAGCAAAGAGGTAACCGGGAGAGTAGAAAGCAGTACTCAAAGACAGGGAGAGCAAGCTCTACATTATTCTCTTGGCACTTTCCATGTAGTAGATATAGCAGGATATATATCGGTTTTGAGGACAACTCAGTGGACAGCGTAGGCAGAAAAGTTCCTGGCTCACTGAATGCCGTTCCTGGAGAGACACTGCGATCAAATCCTACAATTGCCTAATAGCACTTTCCATGTGGGAGATATGTCAAGATGTGCTTTGGTTTGGAGCACAACTCTCTCGAGAGAACGTTAGCAAAGAGGTAACCGGGAGAGTAGAAAGCAGTACTCAAAGACAGGGAGAGCAAGCTCTCTCTTGGCACTTTGGATGTGGGACATACAGCGAGATGTTTGCTGCTTTTACATTTGGCTATTGGGAGATTTACAGCACAAAGATATCCAGTTGATTTGAGGCAGTTCTGAGAAAGTCTAAACATAATGCCCACTTCTCCCTCCTGGCATTTTCCATGTGGGAGATATAGCAGGATGTATATTGGTTTTAAGGAACTGTCCCCGGACAGTGTGGGCAGAAAAGTTCCTGGCTCCTTGAATGCCGTTCCTGGAGACACTGCGATCAGTGTGGGAGATAGGTCAAGATGTGTGTTGGTTTTGAGGAAGGCTCTCTGGAGAGTCTTAGCAAAGAGGTCACACGGATAATCAGAGCAATTCTCAGAGACACTGAGACCAAACTCCACAATTCCCTCCTGGCACTTTCCCTGTAGGAGATACCGCAAGACGTTTCTGTATATTGGGCACTGCGCTCTGCAGCATGTTAGCAGAGACTTTCCCGGGACAGTGAAACCTGACATCAGAGACACTGAGAAGAAGCCCCAACGTTCCTTCCAGTCATTTTCAGTGTGGGTGCCTTCTCCACATGGTTCCTGGTTTCACTGCAGCTCTGAAGAGAATGTTAGCAAAGAGGTAATCGGGAGAGTAGAAAGCAGTACTCAAAGACAGGGAGAGCAAGCTCTCTCTTGGCACTTTGGATGTGGGACATACAGCGAGATGTTCGATGCTTTTACATTTGGCTATTGGGAGATTTACAGCACAAAGATATCCAGTTGATTTGAAGCAGTTCTGAGAAAGTCTAAACATAATGCCCACTTCTCCCTCCTGGCATTTTCCATGTGGGAGATATAGCAGGATGTATATTGGTTTTAAGGAACTGTCCCCGGACAGTGTGGGCAGAAAAGTTCCTGGCTCCTTGAATGCCGTTCCTGGAGACACTGCGATCAATGTGGGAGATATGTCAAGATGTGTGTTGGTTTTGAGGAAGGCTCTCTGGAGAGACTTAGCAAAGAGGTCACACGGATAATCAGAGCAATTCTCAGAGACACTGAGACCAAACTCCACAATTCCCTCCTGGCACTTTCCCTGTAGGAGATACCGCAAGACGTTTCTGTATATTGGGCACTGCGCTCTGCAGCGTGTTAGCAGAGACTTTCCTGGGACAGTGAAACCCGATGTCAGAGACACTGAGAAGAAGCCCCAACGTTCCTTCCAGTCATTTTCAGTGTGGGTGCCTTCTCCACATGGTTCCTGGTTTCACTGCAGCTCTGAAGAGAATGTTAGCAAAGAGGTAATCGGGAGAGTAGAAAGCAGTACTCAAAGACAGGGAGAGCAAGCTCTCTCTTGGCACTTTGGATGTGGGACATACAGCGAGATGTTCGATGCTTTTACATTTGGCTATTGGGAGATTTACAGCACAAAGATATCCAGTTGATTTGAAGCAGTTCTGAGAAAGTCTAAACATAATGCCCACTTCTCCCTCCTGGCATTTTCCATGTGGGAGATATAGCAGGATGTGTATTGGTTTTAAGGAACTGTCCCCGGACAGTGTGGGCAGAAAAGTTCCTGGCTCCTTGAATGCCGTTCCTGGAGACACTGCGATCAGTGTGGGAGATATGTCAAGATGTGTGTTGGTTTTGAGGAAGGCTCTCTGGAGAGTCTTAGCAAAGAGGTCACACGGATAATCAGAGCAATTCTCAGAGACACTGAGACCAAACTCCACAATTCCCTCCTGGCACTTTCCCTGTAGGAGATACCGCAAGACGTTTCTGTATATTGGGCACTGCGCTCTGCAGCGTGTTAGCAGAGACTTTCCCGGGACAGTAAAACCTGACATCAGAGACACTGAGAAGAAGCCCCAACGTTCCTTCCAGACATTTTCTGTGTGGGTGCCTTCTCCACATGGTTCCTGGTTTCACTGCAGCTCTGAAGAGAATGTTAGCAAAGAGTTAATCGGGAGAGTAGAATGCGGTACTCAAAGACAGGGAGAGCAAGCTCTACATTATTCTCTTGGCACTTTCCATGTAGTAGATATAGCAGGATATATATCGGTTTTGAGGACAACTCAGTGGACAGTGTAGGCAGAAAAGTTCCTGGCTCACTGAATGCCGTTCCTGGAGAGACACTGCGATCAAATCCTACAATTGCCTAATAGCACTTTCCATGTGGGAGATATGTCAAGATGTGCTTTGGTTTGGAGCACAACTCTCTCGAGAGAACGTTAGCAAAGAGGTAACCGGGAGAGTAGAAAGCAGTACTCAAAGACAGGGAGAGCAAGCTCTCTCTTGGCACTTTGGATGTGGGACATACAGCGAGATGTTTGCTGCTTTTACATTTGGCTATTGGGAGATTTACAGCACAAAGATATCCAGTTGATTTGAAGCAGTTCTGAGAAAGTCTAAACATAATGCCCACTTCTCCCTCCTGGCATTTTCCATGTGGGAGATATAGCAGGATGTATATTGGTTTTAAGGAACTGTCCCCGGACAGTGTGGGCAGAAAAGTTCCTGGCTCCTTGAATGCCGTTCCTGGAGACACTGCGATAAGTGTGGGAGATATGTCAAGATGTGTGTTGGTTTTGAGGAAGGCTCTCTGGAGAGACTTAGCAAAGAGGTCACACGGATAATCAGAGCAATTCTCAGAGACACTGAGACCAAACTCCACAATTCCTCCTGGCACTTTCCCTGTAGGAGATACCGCAAGACGTTTCTGTATATTGGGCACTGCGCTCTGCAGCGTGTTAGCAGAGACTTTCCCGGGACAGTAAAACCCGATGTCAGAGACACTGAGAAGAAGCCCCAACGTTCCTTCCAGACATTTTCAGTGTGGGTGCCTTCTCCACATGGTTCCTGGTTTCACTGCAGCTCTGAAGAGAATGTTAGCAAAGAGGTAATCGGGAGAGTAGAAAGCAGTACTCAAAGACAGGGAGAACAAGCTCTCTCTTGGCACTTTGGATGTGGGACATACAGCGAGATGTTTGCTGCTTTTACATTTGGCTATTGGGAGATTTACAGCACAAAGATATCCAGTTGATTTGAAGCAGTTCTGAGAAAGTCTAAACATAATGCCCACTTCTCCCTCCCGGCATTTTCCATGTGGGAGATATAGCAGGATGTATATTGGTTTTAAGGAACTGTCCCCGGACAGTGTGGGCAGAAAAGTTCCTGGCTCCTTGAATGCCGTTCCTGGAGACACTGCGATCAATGTGGGAGATAGGTCAAGATGTGTGTTGGTTTTGAGGAAGGCTCTCTGGAGAGTCTTAGCAAAGAGGTCACACGGATAATCAGAGCAATTCTCAGAGACACTGAGACCAAACTCCACAATTCCCTCCTGGCACTTTCCCTGTAGGAGATACCGCAAGACGTTTCTGTATATTGGGCACTGCGCTCTGCAGCGTGTTAGCAGAGACTTTCCCGGGACAGTAAAACCTGACATCAGAGACACTGAGAAGAAGCCCCAACGTTCCTTCCAGTCATTTTCAGTGTGGGTGCCTTCTCCACATGGTTCCTGCTTTCACTGCAGCTCTGAAGAGAATGTTAGCAAAGAGGTAACCGGGAGAGTAAAAAGCGGTACTCAAAGACAGGGAGAACAAGCTCTACATTATTCTCTTGGCACTTTCCATGTAGTAGATATAGCAGGATATATATCGGTTTTGAGCACAACTCAGTGGACAGTGTAGGCAGAAAAGTTCCTGGCTCACTGAATGCCGTTCCTGGAGAGACACTGCGATCAAATCCTACAATTGCCTAATAGCACTTTCCATGTGGGAGATATGTCAAGGTGTGCTTTGGTTTGGAGCACAACTCTCTTGAGAGAACGTTAGCAAAGAGGTAACCGGGAGAGTAGAAAGCAGTACTCAAAGACAGGGAGAGCAAGCTCTCTCTTGGCACTTTGGATGTGGGACATAAAGCGAGATGTTTGCTGCTTTTACATTTGGCTATTGGGAGATTTACAGCACAAAGATATCCAGTTGATTTGAAGCAGTTCTGAGAAAGTCTAAACATAATGCCCACTTCTCCCTCCTGGCATTTTCCATGTGGGAGATATAGCAGGATGTATATTGGTTTTAAGGAACTGTCCCCGGACAGTGTGGGCAGAAAAGTTCCTGGCTCCTTGAATGCCGTTCCTGGAGACACTGCGATCAGTGTGGGAGATAGGTCAAGATGTGTGTTGGTTTTGAGGAAGGCTCTCTGGAGAGTCTTAGCAAAGAGGTCACACGGATAATCAGAGCAATTCTCAGAGACACTGAGACAAAACTCCACAATTCCCTCCTGGCACTTTCCCTGTAGGAGATACCGCAAGACGTTTCTGTATATTGGGCACTGCGCTCTGCAGCGTGTTAGCAGAGACTTTCCCGGGACAGTAAAACCTGACATCAGAGACGCTGAGAAGAAGCCCCAACGTTCCTTCCAGACATTTTCAGTGTGGGTGCCTTCTCCACATGGTTCCTGGTTTCACTGCAGCTCTGAAGAGAATGTTAGCAAAGAGGTAATCGGGAGAGTAGAAAGCGGTACTCAAAGACAGGGAGAGCAAGCTCTACATTATTCTCTTGGCACTTTCCATGTAGTAGATATAGCAGGATATATATCGGTTTTGAGGACAACTCAGTGGACAGTGTAGGCAGAAAAGTTCCTGGCTCACTGAATGCCGTTCCTGGAGAGACACTGCGATCAAATCCTACAATTGCCTAATAGCACTTTCCATGTGGGAGATATGTCAAGATGTGCTTTGGTTTGGAGCACAACTCTCTCGAGAGAACGTTAGCAAAGAGGTAACCGGGAGAGTAGAAAGCAGTACTCAAAGACAGGGAGAGCAAGCTCTCTCTTGGCACTTTGGATGTGGGACATACAGCGAGATGTTTGCTGCTTTTACATTTGGCTATTGGGAGATTTACAGCACAAAGATATCCAGTTGATTTGAAGCAGTTCTGAGAAAGTCTAAACATAATGCCCACTTCTCCCTCCTGGCATTTTCCATGTGGGAGATATAGCAGGATGTATATTGGTTTTAAGGAACTGTCCCCGGACAGTGTGGGCAGAAAAGTTCCTGGCTCACTGAATGCCGTTCCTGGAGACACTGCGATCAGTGTGGGAGATATGTCAAGATGTGTGTTGGTTTTGAGGAAGGCTCTCTGGAGAGTCTTAGCAAAGAGGTCACACGGATAATCAGAGCAATTCTCAGAGACACTGAAACAAAACTCCACAATTCCCTCCTGGCACTTTCCCTGTAGGAGATACCGCAAGACGTTTCTGTATATTGGGCACTGCGCTCTGCAGCGTGTTAGCAGAGACTTTCCCGGGACAGTGAAACCTGACATCAGAGACACTGAGAAGAAGCCCCAACGTTCCTTCCAGTCATTTTCAGTGTGGGTGCCTTCTCCACATGGTTCCTGGTTTCACTGCAGCTCTGAAGAGAATGTTAGCAAAGAGGTAATCGGGAGAGTAGAAAGCGGTACTCAAAGACAGGGAGAGCAAGCTCTACATTATTCTCTTGGCACTTTCCATGTAGTAGATATAGCAGGATATGTATCGGTTTTGAGGACAACTCAGTGGACAGTGTAGGCAGAAAAGTTCCTGGCTCACTGAATGCCGTTCCTGGAGAGACACTGCGATCAAATCCTACAATTGCCTAATAGCATTTTCCATGTGGGAGATATGTCAAGATGTGCTTTGGTTTGGAGCACAACTCTCTCGAGAGAACGTTAGCAAAGAGGTAACCGGGAGAGTAGAAAGCAGTACTCAAAGACAGGGAGAGCAAGCTCTCTCTTGGCACTTTGGATGTGGGACATACAGCGAGATGTTTGCTGCTTTTACATTTGGCTATTGGGAGATTTACAGCACAAAGATATCCAGTTGATTTGAAGCAGTTCTGAGAAAGTCTAAACATAATGCCCACTTCTCCCTCCTGGCATTTTCCATGTGGGAGATATAGCAGGATGTATATTGGTTTTAAGGAACTGTCCCCGGACAGTGTGGGCAGAAAAGTTCCTGGCTCCTTGAATGCCGTTCCTGGAGACACTGCGATCAGTGTGGGAGATATGTCAAGATGTGTGTTGGTTTTGAGGAAGGCTCTCTGGAGAGTCTTAGCAAAGAGGTCACACGGATAATCAGAGCAATTCTCAGAGACACTGAGACCAAACTCCACAATTCCCTCCTGGCACTTTCCCTGTAGGAGATACCGCAAGACGTTTCTGTATATTGGGCACTGCGCTCTGCAGCGTGTTAGCAGAGACTTTCCCGGGACAGTAAAACCTGACATCAGAGACACTGAGAAGAAGCCCCAACGTTCCTTGCAGTCATTTTCAGTGTGGGTGCCTTCTCCACATGGTTCCTGCTTTCACTGCAGCTCTGAAGAGAATGTTAGCAAAGAGGTAATCGGGAGAGTAGAAAGCGGTACTCAAAGACAGGGAGAGCAAGCTCTACATTATTCTCTTGGCACTTTCCATGTAGTAGATATAGCAGGATATGTATCGGTTTTGAGGACAACTCAGTGGACAGCGTAGGCAGAAAAGTTCCTGGCTCACTGAATGCCGTTCCTGGAGAGACACTGCGATCAAATCCTACAATTGCCTAATAGCACTTTCCATGTGGGAGATATGTCAAGATGTGCTTTGGTTTGGAGCACAACTCTCTCGAGAGAACGTTAGCAAAGAGGTAACCGGGAGAGTAGAAAGCAGTACTCAAAGACAGGGAGAGCAAGCTCTCTCTTGGCACTTTGGATGTGGGACATACAGCGAGATGTTTGCTGCTTTTACATTTGGCTATTGGGAGATTTACAGCACAAAGATATCCAGTTGATTTGAAGCAGTTCTGAGAAAGTCTAAACATAATGCCCACTTCTCCCTCCTGGCATTTTCCATGTGGGAGATATAGCAGGATGTATATTGGTTTTAAGGAACTGTCCCCGGACAGTGTGGGCAGAAAAGTTCCTGGCTCACTGAATGCCGTTCCTGGAGACACTGCGATCAGTGTGGGAGATATGTCAAGATGTGTGTTGGTTTTGAGGAAGGCTCTCTGGAGAGTCTTAGCAAAGAGGTCACACGGATAATCAGAGCAATTCTCAGAGACACTGAGACAAAACTCCACAATTCCCTCCTGGCACTTTCCCTGTAGGAGATACCGCAAGACGTTTCTGTATATTGGGCACTGCGCTCTGCAGCGTGTTAGCAGAGACTTTCCCGGGACAGTAAAACCTGACATCAGAGACACTGAGAAGAAGCCCCAACGTTCCTTCCAGTCATTTTCAGTGTGGGTGCCTTCTCCACATGGTTCCTGGTTTCACTGCAGCTCTGAAGAGAATGTTAGCAAAGAGGTAATCGGGAGAGTAGAAAGCGGTACTCAAAGACAGGGAGAGCAAGCTCTACATTATTCTCTTGGCACTTTCCATGTAGTAGATATAGCAGGATATGTATCGGTTTTGAGGACAACTCAGTGGACAGTGTAGGCAGAAAAGTTCCTGGCTCACTGAATGCCGTTCCTGGAGAGACACTGCGATCAAATCCTACAATTGCCTAATAGCATTTTCCATGTGGGAGATATGTCAAGATGTGCTTTGGTTTGGAGCACAACTCTCTCGAGAGAACGTTAGCAAAGAGGTAACCGGGAGAGTAGAAAGCAGTACTCAAAGACAGGGAGAGCAAGCTCTCTCTTGGCACTTTGGATGTGGGACATACAGCGAGATGTTTGCTGCTTTTACATTTGGCTATTGGGAGATTTACAGCACAAAGATATCCAGTTGATTTGAAGCAGTTCTGAGAAAGTCTAAACATAATGCCCACTTCTCCCTCCTGGCATTTTCCATGTGGGAGATATAGCAGGATGTATATTGGTTTTAAGGAACTGTCCCCGGACAGTGTGGGCAGAAAAGTTCCTGGCTCCTTGAATGCCGTTCCTGGAGACACTGCGATCAGTGTGGGAGATATGTCAAGATGTGTGTTGGTTTTGAGGAAGGCTCTCTGGAGAGTCTTAGCAAAGAGGTCACACGGATAATCAGAGCAATTCTCAGAGACACTGAGACCAAACTCCACAATTCCTCCTGGCACTTTCCCTGTAGGAGATACCGCAAGACGTTTCTGTATATTGGGCACTGCGCTCTGCAGCGTGTTAGCAGAGACTTTCCCGGGACAGTAAAACCTGACATCAGAGACACTGAGAAGAAGCCCCAACGTTCCTTCCAGTCATTTTCAGTGTGGGTGCCTTCTCCACATGGTTCCTGGTTTCACTGCAGCTCTGAAGAGAATGTTAGCAAAGAGGTAATCGGGAGAGTAGAAAGCAGTACTCAAAGACAGGGAGAGCAAGCTCTCTCTTGGCACTTTGGATGTGGGACATACAGCGAGATGTTCGATGCTTTTACATTTGGCTATTGGGAGATTTACAGCACAAAGATATCCAGTTGATTTGAAGCAGTTCTGAGAAAGTCTAAACATAATGCCCACTTCTCCCTCCTGGCATTTTCCATGTGGGAGATATAGCAGGATGTATATTGGTTTTAAGGAACTGTCCCCGGACAGTGTGGGCAGAAAAGTTCCTGGCTCCTTGAATGCCGTTCCTGGAGACACTGCGATCAATGTGGGAGATATGTCAAGATGTGTGTTGGTTTTGAGGAAGGCTCTCTGGAGAGTCTTAGCAAAGAGGTCACACGGATAATCAGAGCAATTCTCAGAGACACTGAGACCAAACTCCACAATTCCTCCTGGCACTTTCCCTGTAGGAGATACCGCAAGACGTTTCTGTATATTGGGCACTGCGCTCTGCAGCGTGTTAGCAGAGACTTTCCCGGGACAGTGAAACCCGATGTCAGAGACACTGAGAAGAAGCCCCAACGTTCCTTCCAGTCATTTTCAGTGTGGGTGCCTTCTCCACATGGTTCCTGCTTTCACTGCAGCTCTGAAGAGAATGTTAGCAAAGAGGTAACCGGGAGAGTAGAAAGCAGTACTCAAAGACAGGGAGAGCAAGCTCTACATTATTCTCTTGGCACTTTCCATGTAGTAGATATAGCAGGATATATATCGGTTTTGAGGACAACTCAGTGGACAGCGTAGGCAGAAAAGTTCCTGGCTCACTGAATGCCGTTCCTGGAGAGACACTGCGATCAAATCCTACAATTGCCTAATAGCACTTTCCATGTGGGAGATATGTCAAGATGTGCTTTGGTTTGGAGCACAACTCTCTCGAGAGAACGTTAGCAAAGAGGTAACCGGGAGAGTAGAAAGCAGTACTCAAAGACAGGGAGAGCAAGCTCTCTCTTGGCACTTTGGATGTGGGACATACAGCGAGATGTTTGCTGCTTTTACATTTGGCTATTGGGAGATTTACAGCACAAAGATATCCAGTTGATTTGAGGCAGTTCTGAGAAAGTCTAAACATAATGCCCACTTCTCCCTCCTGGCATTTTCCATGTGGGAGATATAGCAGGATGTATATTGGTTTTAAGGAACTGTCCCCGGACAGTGTGGGCAGAAAAGTTCCTGGCTCCTTGAATGCCGTTCCTGGAGACACTGCGATCAGTGTGGGAGATAGGTCAAGATGTGTGTTGGTTTTGAGGAAGGCTCTCTGGAGAGTCTTAGCAAAGAGGTCACACGGATAATCAGAGCAATTCTCAGAGACACTGAGACCAAACTCCACAATTCCCTCCTGGCACTTTCCCTGTAGGAGATACCGCAAGACGTTTCTGTATATTGGGCACTGCGCTCTGCAGCATGTTAGCAGAGACTTTCCCGGGACAGTGAAACCTGACATCAGAGACACTGAGAAGAAGCCCCAACGTTCCTTCCAGTCATTTTCAGTGTGGGTGCCTTCTCCACATGGTTCCTGGTTTCACTGCAGCTCTGAAGAGAATGTTAGCAAAGAGGTAATCGGGAGAGTAGAAAGCAGTACTCAAAGACAGGGAGAGCAAGCTCTCTCTTGGCACTTTGGATGTGGGACATACAGCGAGATGTTTGCTGCTTTTACATTTGGCTATTGGGAGATTTACAGCACAAAGATATCCAGTTGATTTGAAGCAGTTCTGAGAAAGTCTAAACATAATGCCCACTTCTCCCTCCTGGCATTTTCCATGTGGGAGATATAGCAGGATGTATATTGGTTTTAAGGAACTGTCCCCGGACAGTGTGGGCAGAAAAGTTCCTGGCTCCTTGAATGCCGTTCCTGGAGACACTGCGATCAATGTGGGAGATATGTCAAGATGTGTGTTGGTTTTGAGGAAGGCTCTCTGGAGAGACTTAGCAAAGAGGTCACACGGATAATCAGAGCAATTCTCAGAGACACTGAGACCAAACTCCACAATTCCCTCCTGGCACTTTCCCTGTAGGAGATACCGCAAGACGTTTCTGTATATTGGGCACTGCGCTCTGCAGCGTGTTAGCAGAGACTTTCCCGGGACAGTAAAACCTGACATCAGAGACACTGAGAAGAAGCCCCAACGTTCCTTCCAGTCATTTTCAGTGTGGGTGCCTTCTCCACATGGTTCCTGGTTTCACTGCAGCTCTGAAGAGAATGTTAGCAAAGAGGAAATCGGGACAGTGAAAACAGTACTCAAAGACAGGGAGAGCAAGCTCTCTCTTGGCACTTTGGATGTGGGACATACAGCGAGATGTTTGCTGCTTTTACATTTGGCTATTGGGAGATTTACAGCACAAAGATATCCAGTTGATTTGAAGCAGTTCTGAGAAAGTCTAAACATAATGCCCACTTCTCCCTCCTGGCATTTTCCATGTGGGAGATATAGCAGGATGTATATTGGTTTTAAGGAACTGTCCCCGGACAGTGTGGGCAGAAAAGTTCCTGGCTCCTTGAATGCCGTTCCTGGAGACACTGCGATCAGTGTGGGAGATATGTCAAGATGTGTGTTGGTTTTGAGGAAGGCTCTCTGGAGAGTCTTAGCAAAGAGGTCACACGGATAATCAGAGCAATTCTCAGAGACACTGAGACCAAACTCCACAATTCCCTCCTGGCACTTTCCCTGTAGGAGATACCGCAAGACGTTTCTGTATATTGGGCACTGCGCTCTGCAGCGTGTTAGCAGAGACTTTCCCGGGACAGTAAAACCTGACATCAGAGACACTGAGAAGAAGCCCCAACGTTCCTTCCAGTCATTTTCAGTGTGGGTGCCTTCTCCACATGGTTCCTGCTTTCACTGCAGCTCTGAAGAGAATGTTAGCAAAGAGGTAACCGGGAGAGTAGAAAGCAGTACTCAAAGACAGGGAGAGCAAGCTCTACATTATTCTCTTGGCACTTTCCATGTAGTAGATATAGCAGGATATATATCGGTTTTGAGGACAACTCAGTGGACAGCGTAGGCAGAAAAGTTCCTGGCTCACTGAATGCCGTTCCTGGAGAGACACTGCGATCAAATCCTACAATTGCCTAATAGCATTTTCCATGTGGGAGATATGTCAAGATGTGCTTTGGTTTGGAGCACAACTCTCTTGAGAGAACGTTAGCAAAGAGGTAACCGGGAGAGTAGAAAGCAGTACTCAAAGACAGGGAGAACAAGCTCTCTCTTGGCACTTTGGATGTGGGACATACAGCGAGATGTTTGCTGCTTTTACATTTGGCTATTGGGAGATTTACAGCACAAAGATATCCAGTTGATTTGAAGCAGTTCTGAGAAAGTCTAAACATAATGCCCACTTCTCCCTCCTGGCATTTTCCATGTGGGAGATATAGCAGGATGTATATTGGTTTTAAGGAACTGTCCCCGGACAGTGTGGGCAGAAAAGTTCCTGGCTCCTTGAATGCCGTTCCTGGAGACACTGCGATCAGTGTGGGAGATAGGTCAAGATGTGTGTTGGTTTTGAGGAAGGCTCTCTGGAGAGTCTTAGCAAAGAGGTCACACGGATAATCAGAGCAATTCTCAGAGACACTGAGACCAAACTCCACAATTCCCTCCTGGCACTTTCCCTGTAGGAGATACCGCAAGACGTTTCTGTATATTGGGCACTGCGCTCTGCAGCATGTTAGCAGAGACTTTCCCGGGACAGTAAAACCTGACATCAGAGACACTGAGAAGAAGCCCCAACGTTCCTTCCAGACATTTTCAGTGTGGGTGCCTTCTCCACATGGTTCCTGGTTTCACTGCAGCTCTGAAGAGAATGTTAGCAAAGAGGTAATCGGGACAGTGAAAACAGTACTCAAAGACAGGGAGAGCAAGCTCTACATTATTCTCTTGGCACTTTCCATGTAGTAGATATAGCAGGATATATATCGGTTTTGAGGACAACTCAGTGGACAGCGTAGGCAGAAAAGTTCCTGGCTCACTGAATGCCGTTCCTGGAGAGACACTGCGATCAAATCCTACAATTGCCTAATAGCACTTTCCATGTGGGAGATATGTCAAGATGTGCTTTGGTTTGGAGCACAAGTCTCTCGAGAGAACGTTAGCAAAGAGGTAACCGGGAGAGTAGAAAGCAGTACTCAAAGACAGGGAGAGCAAGCTCTCTCTTGGCACTTTGGATGTGGGACATACAGCGAGATGTTTGCTGCTTTTACATTTGGCTATTGGGAGATTTACAGCACAAAGATATCCAGTTGATTTGAAGCAGTTCTGAGAAAGTCTAAACATAATGCCCACTTCTCCCTCCTGGCATTTTCCATGTGGGAGATATAGCAGGATGTATATTGGTTTTAAGGAACTGTCCCCGGACAGTGTAGGCAGAAAAGTTCCTGGCTCCTTGAATGCCGTTCCTGGAGACACTGCGATCAGTGTGGGAGATATGTCAAGATGTGTGTTGGTTTTGAGGAAGGCTCTCTGGAGAGTCTTAGCAAAGAGGTCACACGGATAATCAGAGCAATTCTCAGAGACACTGAGAACAGCTATACAATTCACTTTTGGGCCTTTGGTTGTTTTACGTATAACAAGACCTTTATGGATTTTGAGGAGAACTCCTCGAGGGTGTAGAAGAAAAAGTTGGTGGCACACTGAATGCCGTTATTGGAGACACTGAGAAACAAGCCCTACAATTCCCTCCTGGCTCTTTCCCTGTTGTTGTTGGTTGGTTTTGCGCCTAGCTCTATGGCGAGAGTAGGCAGAGACATAATTAGGTGACTTGAAGCAGTTTCTATCGAGTCCAAGAACAGTCCTCACCTTTCCCTGCTGGCAGTTTCGATGTGGAGATATGTCTTGATAGGTGCTTTGCTTTTGAGCACAACTCTCTTGAGAGAATGTTAGTAAAGAGGTAACCGGGACAGTGAAAACAGTACTCAAAGACAGGGAGAGCAAGCTCTCTCTTGGAACTCTGGATGTGGGACATAGAGCAAGATGTTTGCTGCAATTACATTTGGCTGTTGGGAGATATAGAGCACAAAGATATCTAGTTGCGTAGCCAAACAGACCTGTGGGCTGCAGGCTTTCCTGCTGCCTTCAGCCTCAAAACCACCCTTTCCCACTTGGCACCGCGCTAAGCCAAAAAATGGCCATCTGTCTGGAGATTGGTCCCATGAACAAAGAGCCAGCAGGGAAAACTATGCCTTGTTCTCAAGCTCTTTGGGAACCGGTTGTATAGTCCCACACACCTCGGGGCTGCAGGCTTTAATGCTGCCTTCAGCCTCAAAACCACCCTTTCCCACTTGGCGCCGCGCTAAGCCAAAAATGGCCATCGGTCTGGAGATTGGTCCCACACCCAAAGAGCCAGCAGGGAAAACTATGCCTTGTTCTAAAGCTCTTTGGGAACAGCTTGCATAGCCCCACACACCTGGGGGCTGCAGGCTTTCCTGCTGCCTTCAGCCTCAAAACCACCCTTTCCCACTTGGCGCCGCTCTAGGCCCAAAAATGGCCATATGTCTGGAGATGGGTGCTACGCCCAAAGAGCCAGCAGGGAAAACTATGCCTTGTTCTAAAGCTCTTTGGAATCCACTTGCGTAGCCCCACAGACCTGGGGGCTGCAGGCTTTCCTGCTGCCTTCAGCCTCAAAACCACCCTTTCCCACTTGGCGCCGCGCCAGGCCCAAAAGTGGCCATCTGTATGGAGTTTGGTCCCACGCCAAAGAACCAGCAGGGAAAACTATGCCTTGTTCTAAAGCTCTTTGGGAACCGCTTGCTTAGCCCCAAACACCTGGGGGCTGCAGGCTTTCCTGCTGCCTTCAGCCTCAAAACCACCCTTTCCCACTTGGCGCCGCGCCAGGCACAAAAATGGCCATCTGTCTGGAGATTGGTCCCACGCCCAAAGAGCCAGCAGGGAAAACTATGCCTTGTTCTCAAGCTCTTTGGGAACCGCTTGCGTAGCCCCACACACCTGGGGGCTGCAGGCTTTCCTGCTGCCTTCAGCCTCAAAACCACCCTTTCCCACTTGGCGCCGCGCCAGGCACAAAAATGGCCATCTGTCTGGAGATTGGTCCCACGCCCAAAGAGCCAGCAGGGAAAACTATGCCTTGTTCTAAAGCTCTTTGGGAAGCGCTTGCGTAGCCCCACAGACCTGGGGGCTGCAGGCTTTCCTGCTGCCTTCAGCCTCAAAACCACCCTTTCCCACTTGGCACCGCGCTAGGAACAAAAATGGCCATACCTCTGGAGATTGGTCCCACGCCCAAAGAGCCAGCAGGGAAAACTATGCCTTGTTCTCAAGCTCTTTGGGAACCGCTTGCGTAGCCCCAAACACCTGGGGGCTGCAGGCTTTCCTGCTGCCTTCAGCCTCAAAACCACCCTTTCCCACTTGGCGCCGCGCCAGGCACAAAAATGGCCATCTGTCTGGAGATTGGTCCCACGCCCAAAGAGCCAGCAGGGAAAACTATGCCTTGTTCTAAAGCTCTTTGGGAAGCGCTTGCTTAGCCCCAAACACCTGGGGGCTGCAGGCTTTCCTGCTGCCTTCAGCCTCAAAACCACCCTTTCCCACTTGGCGCCGCGCCAGGCCCAAAAATGGCCATCTGTCTGGAGATTGGTCCCTGCCCAAAGAGCCAGCAGGGAAAACTATGCCTTGTTCTAAAGCTCTTTGGGAACCGCTTGCTTAGCCCCAAACACCTGGGGGCTGCAGGCTTTCCTGCTGCCTTCAGCCTCAAAACCACCCTTTCCCACTTGGCGCCGCGCCAGGCACAAAAATGGCCATCTGTCTGGAGATTGGTCCCACGCCCAAAGAGCCAGCAGGGAAAACTATGCCTTGTTCTAAAGCTCTTTGGGAACCGCTTGCGTAGCCCCACACACCTGGGGGCTGCAGGCTTTCCTGCTGCCTTCAGCCTCAAAACCACCCTTTCCCACTTGGTCCCGTGCAGGCCCAAAAATGGCCATCTGTCTGGAGATTGGTCCCACGCCCAAAGAGCCAGCAGGCAAAACTATGCCTTGTTCTAAAGCTCTTTGGGAACCGCTTGCTTAGCCCCAAACACCTGGGGGCTGCAGGCTTTCCTGCTGCCTTCAGCCTCAAAACCACCATTTCCCACTTGGCACCACGCTAGGAACAAAAATGGCCATACCTCTGGAGATTGGTCCCACGCCCAAAGAGCCAGCAGGGAAAACTATGCCTTGTTCTAAAGCTCTTTGGGAACCGCTTGCGTAGCCCCACAGACCTGGGGACTGCAGGCTTTCCTGCTGCCTTCAGCCTCAAAACCACCCTTTCACACTTGGCGCCGCGCCAGGCACAGAAATGGCCATCTGTCTGGAGATTGGTCCCACGCCCAAAGAGCCAGCAGGGAAAACTATGCCTTGTTCTAAAGCTCTTTGGGAACCGCTTGCGTAGCCCCACACACCTGGGGGCTGCAGGCTTTCCTGCTGCCTTCAGCCTCAAAACCACCCTTTCCTACTTGGCGCCGCGCCAGGCCCAAAAATGGCCATCTGTCTGGAGATTGGTCCCACGCCCAAAGAGCCAGCAGGGAAAACTATGCCTTGTTCTAAAGCTCTTTGGGAACCGCTTGCGTAGCCCCACACACCTGGGGGCTGCAGGCTTTCCTGCTGCCTTCAGCCTCAAAACCACCCTTTTCCACTTGGCAACGCGCCAGGCCCAAAAATGGCCATCTGTCTGGAGACTGGTCCCACGTCCAAAGAGCCAGCAGGGAAAACTATGCCTTGTTCTAAAGCTCTTTGGGAACCGCTTGCTTAGCCTCAAACACCTGGGGGCTGCAGGCTTTACTACTGCCTTCAGCCTCAAAACCACCCTTTCCCACTTGGCGCCGCGCCAGGCCCAAAAATGGCCATCTGTCTGGAGGTTGGTCCCACGCCCAAAGAGCCAGCTGGGAAAACTATGCCTTGTTCTAAAGCTCTTTGGGAACCGCTTGCGTAGCCCCACACACCTGGGGGCTGCAGGCTTTCCTGCTGCCTTCAGCCTCAAAACCACCCTTTTCCACTTGGCGCCGCGCCAGGCCCAAAAATGGCCATCTGTCTGGAGATTGGTCCCACGCCCAAAGAGACAGCAGGGAAAACTATGCCTTGTTCTAAAGCTCTTTTGGAACCGCTTGCTTAGCCTCAAACACCTGGGGGCTGCAGGCTTTACTACTGCCTTCAGCCTCAAAACCACCCTTTCCCACTTGGCGCCGCGCCAGGCCCAAAAATGGCCATCTGTCTGGAGGTTGGTCCCACGCCCAAAGAGCCAGCTGGGAAAACTATGCCTTGTTCTAAAGCTCTTTGGGAACCGCTTGCGTAGCCCCACACACCTGGGGGCTGCAGGCTTTCCTGCTGCCTTCGCCTCAAAACCACCCTTTCCCACTTGGCGCCGCGCCAGGCACAACAATGGCCATCTGTCTGGAGATTGGTCCCACACCCAAAGAGCCAGCAGGGAAAACTATGCCTTGTTCTAAAGCTCTTTGGGAACCGCTTGCGTAGCCCCACACACCTGGGGGCTGCAGGCTTTCCTGCTGCCTTCAGCCTCAAAACCACCCTTTCCCACTTGGCGCCGCGCTAGGCACAAAAATGGCCATATCTCTGGAGATTGGTCCCACGCCCAAAAATCCAATAGGGAAAAATATGCATTGTTCTCAAGCTCTTTGGGAACCGCTTGCGTAGCCCCACAGACCTGGGGGCTGCAGGCTTTCCTGCTGCCTTCAGCCTCAAAACCACCCTTTCCCACTTGGCGCCGCGCTAAGCCAAAAATGGCCATCGGTCTGGAGATTGGTCCCACGCCCAAAGAGCCAGCAGGGAAAACTATGCCTTGTTCTAAAGCTCTTTGGGAACCGCTTGCATAGCCCCACACACCTGGGGGCTGCAGGCTTTCCTGCTGCCTTCAGCCTCAAAACCACCCTTTCCCACTAGGCGCCGCTCTAGGCCCAAAAATGGCCATATGTCTGGAGATTGGTCCCACGCCCAAAGAGCCAGCAGGGAAAACTATGCCTTGTTCTCAAGCTCTTTGGGAACCGCTTGCGTAGCCCCACAGACCTGGGGGCTGCAGGCTTTCCTGCTGCCTTCAGCCTCAAAACCACCCTTTCCCACTTGGCGCCGCGCCAGGCACAACAATGGCCATCTGTCTGGAGTTTGGTCCCACGCCAAAGAACCAGCAGGGAAAACTATGCCTTGTTCTAAAGCTCTTTTGGAACCGCTTGCTTAGCCCCAAACACCTGGGGTTGCAGGCTTTACTACTGCCTTCAGCCTCAAAAACACCCTTTCCCACTTGGCGCCGCGCCAGGCCCAAAAATGGCCATCTGTCTGGAGATTGGTCCCACGCCCAAAGAGCCAGCAGGGAAAACTATGCCTTGTTCTAAAGCTCTTTGGGAACCGCTTGCGTAACCCCACACACCTGGGGGCTGCAGGCTTTCCTGCTGCCTTCAGCCTCAAAACCACCCTTTCCCACTTGGCGCCGCGCCAGGCACAACAATGGCCATCTGTCTGGAGATTGGTCCCACACCCAAAGAGCCAGCAGGGAAAACTATGCCTTGTTCTAAAGCTCTTTGGGAACCGCTTGCGTAGCCCCACACACCTGGGGGCTGCAGGCTTTCCTGCTGCCTTCAGCCTCAAAACCACCCTTTCCCACTTGGCGCCGCGCTAGGCACAAAAATGGCCATCTGTCTGGAGATTGGTCCCACGCCCAAAAATCCAATAGGGAAAAATATGCATTGTTCTCAAGCTCTTTGGGAACCGCTTGCGTAGCCCCACACACCTGGGGGCTGCAGGCTTTCCTGCTGCCTTCAGCCTCAAAACCACCCTTTCCCACTTGGCGCCGCGCTAAGCCAAAAATGGCCATCGGTCTGGAGATTGGTCCCACGCCGAAAGAGCCAGCAGGGAAAACTATGCCTTGTTCTATAGCTCTTTGGGAACCGCTTGCATAGCCCCACACACCTGGGGGCTGCAGGCTTTCCTGCTGCCTTCAGCCTCAAAACCACCCTTTCCCACTTGGCGCCGCGCCAGGCACAAAAATGGCCATATGTCTGGAGATGGGTGCTACGCCCAAAGAGCCAGCAGGGAAAACTATGCCTTGTTCTAAAGCTCTTTGGCATCCACTTGCGTAGCCCCACAGACCTGGGGGCTGCAGGCTTTCCTGCTGCCTTCAGTCTCAAAACCACCCTTTCCCACTAGGCCCCGCTCTAGGCCCAAAAATGGCCATCTGTCTGGAGATTGGTCCCACGCCGAAAGAGCCAGCAGGGAAAACTATGCCTTGTTCTAAAGCTCTTTGGGAACCGCTTGCGTAGCCCCACACACCTGGGGGCTGCAGGCTTTCCTGCTGCCTTCAGCCTCAAAACCACCCTTTCCCACTTGGCGTCACGCCATGCCCAAAAATGGCCATCTGTCTGGAGTTTGGTCCCACGCCAAAGAACCAGCAGGGAAAACTATGCCTTGTTCTAAAGCTCTTTGGGAACCGCTTGCGTAGCCCCACACACCTGGGGGCTGCAGGCTTTCCTGCTGCCTTCAGCCTCAAAACCACCCTTTCCCACTTGGCGCCGCGCCAGGCACAAAAATGGCCATCTGTCTGGAGATTGGTCCCACGCCCAAAGAGCCAGCAGGGAAAACTATGCCTTGTTCTAAAGCTCTTTGGGAACCGCTTGCTTAGCCCCAAACACCTGGGGGCTGCAGGCTTTCCTGCTGCCTTCAGCCTCAAAACCACCCTTTCCCACTTGGCGCCGCGCCAGGCACAAAAATGGCCATATGGCTGGAGATTGGTCCCACACCCAAAGAGCCAGCAGGGAAAACTATGCCTTGTTCTCAAGCTCTTTGGGAACCGCTTGCGTAGCCCCACACACCTGGGGGCTGCAGGCTTTCCTGCTGCCTTCAGCCTCAAAACCACCCTTTCCCACTTGGCGCCGCGCCAGGCACAACAATGGCCATCTGTCTGGAGATTGGTCCCACGCCCAAAGAGCCAGCAGGGAAAACTATGCCTTGTTCTAAAGCTCTTTGGGAAGCGCTTGCGTAGCCCCACAGACCTGGGGGCTGCAGGCTTTCCTGCTGCCTTCAGCCTCAAAACCACCCTTTCCCACTTGGCACCGCGCCAGGAACAAAAATGGCCATCTGTCTGGGGATTGGTCCCACGCCCAAAGAGCCAGCAGGGAAAACTATGCCTTGTTCTAAAGCTCTTTGGGAACCGCTTGCGTAGCCCCACACACCTGGGGGCTGCAGGCTTTCCTGCTGCCTTCAGCCTCAAAACCACCCTTTCCCACTTGGCACCGCGCCAGGCACAAAAATGGCCATCTGTCTGGAGATTGGTCCCACGCCCAAAGAGCCAGCAGGGAAAACTATGCCTTGTTCTAAATCTCTTTGGGAACCGCTTGCTTAGCCCCAAACACCTGGGGGCTGCAGGCTTTCCTGCTGCCTTCAGCCTCAAAACCACCCTTTCCCACTTGGCGCCGCGCCAGGCACAAAAATGGCCATCTGTCTGGAGATTGGTCCCACGCCCAAAGAGCCAGCAGGGAAAACTATGCCTTGTTCTAAAGCTCTTTGGGAACCGCTTGCGTAGCCCCACACACCTGGGGGCTGCAGGCTTTCCTGCTGCCTTCAGCCTCAAAACCACCCTTTCCCACTTGGTGCCGTGCAGGCCCAAAAATGGCCATCTGTCTGGAGATTGGTCCCACGTCCAAAGAGCCAGCAGGGAAAATTATGCCTTGTTCTCAAGCTCTTTGGGAACCGCTTGCTTAGCCCCAAACACCTGGGGGCTGCAGGCTTTCCTGCTGCCTTCAGCCTCAAAACCACCCTTTCCCACTTGGCACCGCGCTAGGAACAAAAATGGCCATACCTATGGAGATTGGTCCCACGCCCAAAGAGCCAGCAGGGAAAACTATGCCTTGTTCGAAAGCTCTTTGGGAACCGCTTGCGTAGCCCCACACACCTGGGGGCTGCAGGCTTTCCTGCTGCCTTCAGCCTCAAAACCACCCTTTCCCACTTGGCGCCGCGCCAGGCCCAAAAATGGCCATCTGTCTGGAGATTGGTCCCAGGCCCAAAGAGCCAGCAGGGAAAACTATGCCTTGTTCTAAAGCTCTTTGGGAACCGCTTGCGTAGCCCCACACACCTGGGGGCTGCAGGCTTTCCTGCTGCCTTCAGCCTCAAAACCACCCTTTCCCACTTGGCGCCGCGCCAGGCACAACAATGGCCATCTGTCTGGAGATTGGTCCCACACCCAAAGAGCCAGCAGGGAAAACTATGCCTTGTTCTAAAGCTCTTTGGGAACCGCTTGCGTAGCCCCACACACCTGGGGGCTGCAGGCTTTCCTGCTGCCTTCAGCCTCAAAACCACCCTTTCCCACTTGGCGCCGCGCTAAGCCAAAAATGGCCATCGGTCTGGAGATTGGTCCCACGCCGAAAGAGCCAGCAGGGAAAACTATGCCTTGTTCTATAGCTCTTTGGGAACCGCTTGCATAGCCCCACACACCTGGGGGCTGCAGGCTTTCCTGCTGCCTTCAGCCTCAAAACCACCCTTTCCCACTTGGCGCCGCGCCAGGCACAAAAATGGCCATATGTCTGGAGATGGGTGCTACGCCCAAAGAGCCAGCAGGGAAAACTATGCCTTGTTCTAAAGCTCTTTGGCATCCATTTGCTTAGCCCCACAGACGTGGGGGCTGCAGGCTTTCCTGCTGCCTTCAGTCTCAAAACCACCCTTTCCCACTAGGCGCCGCTCTAGGCCCAAAAATGGCCATATGTCTGGAGATTGGTCCCACGCCCAAAGAGCCAGCAGGGAAAACTATGCCTTGTTCTCAAGCTCTTTGGGAACCGCTTGCGTAGCCCCACAGACCTGGGGGCTGCAGGCTTTCCTGCTGCCTTCAGCCTCAAAACCACCCTTTCCCACTTGGCGCCGCGCCAGGCACAACAATGGCCATCTGTCTGGAGTTTGGTCCCACGCCAAAGAACCAGCAGGGAAAACTATGCCTTGTTCTAAAGCTCTTTTGGAACCGCTTGCTTAGCCCCAAACACCTGGGGTTGCAGGCTTTACTACTGCCTTCAGCCTCAAAAACACCCTTTCCCACTTGGCGCCGCGCCAGGCCCAAAAATGGCCATCTGTCTGGAGATTGGTCCCACGCCCAAAGAGCCAGCAGGGAAAACTATGCCTTGTTCTAAAGCTCTTTGGGAACCGCTTGCGTAACCCCACACACCTGGGGGCTGCAGGCTTTCCTGCTGCCTTCAGCCTCAAAACCACCCTTTCCCACTTGGCGCCGCGCCAGGCACAACAATGGCCATCTGTCTGGAGATTGGTCCCACGCCCAAAGAGCCAGCAGGGAAAACTATGCCTTGTTCTAAAGCTCTTTGGGAACCGCTTGCGTAGCCCCACACACCTGGGGGCTGCAGGCTTTCCTGCTGCCTTCAGCCTCAAAACCACCCTTTCCCACTTGGCGCCGCGCTAGGCACAAAAATGGCCATCTGTCTGGAGATTGGTCCCACGCCCAAAAATCCAATAGGGAAAAATATGCATTGTTCTCAAGCTCTTTGGGAACTGCTTGCGTAGCCCCACACACCTGGGGGCTGCAGGCTTTCCTGCTGCCTTCAGCCTCAAAACCACCCTTTCCCACTTGGCGCCGCGCTAAGCCAAAAATGGCCATCGGTCTGGAGATTGGTCCCACGCCGAAAGAGCCAGCAGGGAAAACTATGCCTTGTTCTATAGCTCTTTGGGAACCGCTTGCATAGCCCCACACACCTGGGGGCTGCAGGCTTTCCTGCTGCCTTCAGCCTCAAAACCACCCTTTCCCACTTGGCGCCGCGCCAGGCACAAAAATGGCCATATGTCTGGAGATGGGTGCTACGCCCAAAGAGCCAGCAGGGAAAACTATGCCTTGTTCTAAAGCTCTTTGGCATCCACTTGCGTAGCCCCACAGACCTGGGGGCTGCAGGCTTTCCTGCTGCCTTCAGTCTCAAAACCACCCTTTCCCACTAGGCCCCGCTCTAGGCCCAAAAATGGCCATCTGTCTGGAGATTGGTCCCACGCCGAAAGAGCCAGCAGGGAAAACTATGCCTTGTTCTAAAGCTCTTTGGGAACCGCTTGCGTAGCCCCACAGACCTGGGGGCTGCAGGCTTTCCTGCTGCCTTCAGCCTCAAAACCACCCTTTCCCACTTGGCGTCACGCCATGCCCAAAAATGGCCATCTGTCTGGAGTTTGGTCCCACGCCAAAGAACCAGCAGGGAAAACTATGCCTTGTTCTAAAGCTCTTTGGGAACCGCTTGCGTAGCCCCACACACCTGGGGGCTGCAGGCTTTCCTGCTGCCTTCAGCCTCAAAACCACCCTTTCCCACTTGGCGCCGCGCCAGGCCCAAAAATGGCCATCTGTCTGGAGATTGGTCCCACGCCCAAAGAGCCAGCAGGGAAAACTATGCCTTGTTCTAAAGCTCTTTGGGAACCGCTTGCTTAGCCCCAAACACCTGGGGGCTGCAGGCTTTCCTGCTGCCTTCAGCCTCAAAACCACCCTTTCCCACTTGGCGCCGCGCCAGGCACAAAAATGGCCATATGGCTGGAGATTGGTCCCACACCCAAAGAGCCAGCAGGGAAAACTATGCCTTGTTCTCAAGCTCTTTGGGAACCGCTTGCGTAGCCCCACACACCTGGGGGCTGCAGGCTTTCCTGCTGCCTTCAGCCTCAAAACCACCCTTTCCCACTTGGCGCCGCGCCAGGCACAACAATGGCCATCTGTCTGGAGATTGGTCCCATGCCCAAAGAGCCAGCAGGGAAAACTATGCCTTGTTCTAAAGCTCTTTGGGAAGCGCTTGCGTAGCCCCACAGACCTGGGGGCTGCAGGCTTTCCTGCTGCCTTCAGCCTCAAAACCACCCTTTCCCACTTGGCACCGCGCCAGGAACAAAAATGGCCATCTGTCTGGGGATTGGTCCCACGCCCAAAGAGCCAGCAGGGAAAACTATGCCTTGTTCTAAAGCTCTTTGGGAACCGCTTGCGTAGCCCCACACACCTGGGGGCTGCAGGCTTTCCTGCTGCCTTCAGCCTCAAAACCACCCTTTCCCACTTGGCACCGCGCCAGGCACAAAAATGGCCATCTGTCTGGAGATTGGTCCCACGCCCAAAGAGCCAGCAGGGAAAACTATGCCTTGTTCTAAATCTCTTTGGGAACCGCTTGCTTAGCCCCAAACACCTGGGGGCTGCAGGCTTTCCTGCTGCCTTCAGCCTCAAAACCACCCTTTCCCACTTGGCGCCGCGCCAGGCACAAAAATGGCCATCTGTCTGGAGATTGGTCCCACGCCCAAAGAGCCAGCAGGGAAAACTATGCCTTGTTCTAAAGCTCTTTGGGAACCGCTTGCGTAGCCCCACACACCTGGGGGCTGCAGGCTTTCCTGCTGCCTTCAGCCTCAAAACCACCCTTTCCCACTTGGTGCCGTGCAGGCCCAAAAATGGCCATCTGTCTGGAGATTGGTCCCACGCCCAAAGAGCCAGCAGGCAAAACTATGCCTTGTTCTAAAGCTCTTTGGGAACCGCTTGCGTAGCCCCACACACCTGGGGGCTGCAGGCTTTCCTGCTGCCTTCAGCCTCAAAACCACCCTTTCCCACTTGGCAACGCGCCAGGCCCAAAAATGGCCATCTGTCTGGAGACTGGTCCCACGTCCAAAAATCCAATAGGGAAAAATATGCCTTGTTCTCAAGCTCTTTGGGAACCGCTTGCTTAGCCCCAAACACCTGGGGGCTGCAGGCTTTCCTGCTGCCTTCAGCCTCAAAACCACCCTTTCCCACTTGGCACCGCGCTAGGAACAAAAATGGCCATACCTATGGAGATTGGTCCCACGCCCAAAGAGCCAGCAGGGAAAACTATGCCTTGTTCGAAAGCTCTTGGGAACCGCTTGCGTAGCCCCACACACCTGGGGGCTGCAGGCTTTCCTGCTGCCTTCAGCCTCAAAACCACCCTTTCCCACTTGGCGCCGCGCCAGGCCCAAAAATGGCCATCTGTCTGGAGATTGGTCCCAGGCCCAAAGAGCCAGCAGGGAAAACTATGCCTTGTTCTAAAGCTCTTTGGGAACCGCTTGCGTAGCCCCACACACCTGGGGGCTGCAGGCTTTCCTGCTGCCTTCAGCCTCAAAACCACCCTTTCCCACTTGGCGCCGCGCCAGGCCCAAAAATGGCCATCTGTCTGGAGATTGGTCCCACACCCAAAGAGCCAGCAGGGAAAACTATGCCTTGTTCTAAAGCTCTTTGGGAACCGCTTGCGTAGCCCCACACACCTGGGGGCTGCAGGCTTTCCTGCTGCCTTCAGCCTCAAAACCACCCTTTCCCACTTGGCGCCGCGCCAGGCACAAAAATGGCCATATCTCTGGAGATTGGTCACACGCCCAAAAATCCAATAGGGAAAAATATGCATTGTTCTCAAGCTCTTTGGGAACCGCTTGCGTAGCCCCACAGACCTGGGGGCTGCAGGCTTTCCTGCTGCCTTCAGCCTCAAAACCACCCTTTCCCACTTGGCGCCGCGCCAGGCACAAAAATGGCCATCTGTCTGGAGATGGGTGCTACGCCCAAAGAGCCAGCAGGGAAAACTATGCCTTGTTCTAAAGCTCTTTGGCATCCATTTGCGTAGCCCCACACACCTGGGGGCTGCAGGCTTTCCTGCTGCCTTCAGCCTCAAAACCACCCTTTCCCACTTGGCGCCGCGCCAGGCACAGAAATGGCCACATCCCTGGAGAATGGTCCCACGCCCAAAGAGACAGCAGGGAAAACTATGCCTTGTTCTAAAGCTCTTTGGGAACCGCTTGCGTAGGCCCACAGACCTGGGGGCTGCAGGCTTTCCTGCTGCCTTCAGCCTCAAAACCACCCTTTCCTACTTGGCGCCGCGCCAGGCCCAAAAATGGCCATCTGTCTGGAGATTGGTCACACGCCCAAAGAGCCAGCAGGGAAAACTATGCCTTGTTCTAAAGCTCTTTGGGAACCGCTTGCGTAGCCCCACACACCTGGGGGCTGCAGGCTTTCCTGCTGCCTTCAGCCTCAAAACCACCCTTTCCCACTTGGCAACGCGCCAGGCCCAAAAATGGCCATCTGTCTGGAGACTGGTCCCACACCCAAAGAGCCAGCAGGGAAAACTATGCCTTGTTCTAAAGCTCTTTGGGAACCGCTTGCTTAGCCCCAAACACCTGGGGGCTGCAGGCTTTCCTGCTGCCTTCAGCCTCAAAACCACCCTTTCCCACTTGGCACCGCGCTAGGAACAAAAATGGCCATACCTATGGAGATTGGTCCCACGCCCAAAGAGCCAGCAGGGAAAACTATGCCTTGTTCTAAAGCTCTTTGGGAACCGCTTGCGTAGCCCCACACACCTGGGGGCTGCAGGCTTTCCTGCTGCCTTCAGCCTCAAAACCACCCTTTCCCACTTGGCACCGCGCCAGGCCCAAAAATGGCCATCTGTCTGGAGATTGGTCCCACGCCCAAAGAGCCAGCAGGGAAAACTATGCCTTGTTCTAAAGCTCTTTTGGAACCGCTTGCTTAGCCCCAAACACCTGGGGGCTGCAGGCTTTACTACTGCCTTCAGCCTCAAAACCACCCTTTCCCACTTGGCGCCGCGCCAGGCACAAAAATGGCCATATCTCTGGAGATTGGTCCCACGCCCAAAAATCCAATAGGGAAAAATATGCATTGTTCTCAAGCTCTTTGGGAACCGCTTGCGTAGCCCCACACACCTGGGGGCTGCAGGCTTTCCTGCTGCCTTCAGCCTCAAAACCACCCTTTCCCACTTGGCGCCGCGCCAGACACAGAAATGGCCATCTGTCTGGAGATTGGTCCCACGCCCAAAGAGACAGCAGGGAAAACTATGCCTTGTTCTAAAGCTCTTTGGGAACTGCTTGCGTAGCCCCACACACCTGGGGGCTGCAGGCTTTCCTGCTGCCTTCAGCCTCAAAACCACCCTTTCCCACTTGGCGCCGCGCCAGGCACAAAAATGGCCATATGGCTGGAGATGGGTCCCACGCCCAAAGAGCCAGCAGGGAAAACTATGCCTTGTTCTAAAGCTCTTTGGGAACCGCTTGCGTAGCCCCACACACCTGGGGGCTGCAGGCTTTCCTGCTGCCTTCAGCCTCAAAACCACACTTTCCCACTTGGCGCCGCGCCAGGCCCAAAAATGGCCATCTGTCTGGAGATTGGTCCCACGCCCAAAGAGCCAGCTGGGAAAACTATGCCTTGTTCTAAAGCTCTTTGGGAACCGCTTGCGTAGCCCCACACACCTGGGGGCTGCAGGCTTTCCTGCTGCCTTCAGCCTCAAAACCACCCTATCCCACTTGGCACCGCGCCAGGCCCAAAAATGGCCATCTGTCTGGAGATTGGTCCCACGCCCAAAGAGCCAGCAGGGAAAACTATGCCTTGTTCTAAAGCTCTTTGGGAACCGCTTGCTTAGCCCCAAACACCTGGGGGCTGCAGGCTTTCCTGCTGCCTTCAGCCTCAAAACCACCCTTTCCCACTTGGCGCCGCGCCAGGCACAAAAATGGCCTTATCTGTGGAGATTGGTCCCATGCACAAAGAGCCAGCATGGAAAACTATGCCTTGTTCTAAAGCTCTTTGGAAACCGCTTGCGTAGCCCCACAGACCTGGGGGCTGCAGGCTTTCCTGCTGCCTTCAGCCTCAAAAAAATCCTTTCCCACTTGGCGCCGCGCCAGGCCCAAAAATGGCCATCTGTCTGGAGATTGGTCCCACGCCCAAAGAGCCAGCAGGGAAAACTATGCCTTGTTCTAAAGCTCTTTGGGAACCGCTTGCTTAGCCCCACACACCTGGGGGCTGCAGGCTTTCCTGCTGCCTTCAGCCTCAAAACCACCCTTTCCCATGTGGCGCCGCGCCACGCCCAAAAATGGACTTATCTCTGGAGATTGGTCCCACGTCCAAAGAGCCAGCAGGGAAAATTATGCCTTGTTCTAAAGCTCTTTGGGAACCGCTTGCGTAGCCCCACAGACCTGGGGGCTGCAGGCTTTCCTGCTGCCTTCAGCCTCAAAACCACCCTTTCCCACTTGGCACGGCGCCAGGCACAAAAATGGCCATCTGTCTGGAGACTGGTCCCACGCCCAAAGAGCCAGCAGGGAAAACTATGCCTTGTTCTAAAGCTCTTTGGGAACCGCTTGCGTAGCCCCAAACACCTGGGGGCTGCAGGCTTTCCTGCTGCCTTCAGCCTCAAAACCACCCTTTCCCACTTGGCACCGCGCTAGGAACAAAAATGGCCATCTGTCTGGAGATTGGTCCCACGTCCAAAGAGCCAGCAGGGAAAACTATGCCTTGTTCTAAAGCTCTTTGGGAACCGCTTGCTTAGCCCCAAACACCTGGGGGCTGCAGGCTTTCCTGCTGCCTTCAGCCTCAAAACCACCCTTTCCCACTTGGCGTCGCGCCAGGCCCAAAAATGGCCATCTGTCTGGAGATTGGTCCCACGCCCAAAGAGCCAGCAGGGAAAACTATGCCTTGTTCTAAAGCTCTTTGGGAACCGCTTGCTTAGCCCCACACACCTGGGGGCTGCAGGCTTTCCTGCTGCCTTCAGCTTCAAAACCACCCTTTCCCACTTGGCGCCGCGCCAGGCACAACAATGGCCATCTGTCTGGAGATTGGTCCCACGCCCAAAGAGCCAGCAGGGAAAACTATGCCTTGTTCTAAAGCTCTTTGGGAACAGCTTGCGTAGCCCCACACACCTGGGGGCTGCAGGCTTTCCTGCTGCCTTCAGCCTCAAAACCACCCTTTCCCACTTGGCGCCGCGCCAGGCACAAAAATGGCCTTATCTCTGAGATTGGTCCCACGTCCAAAGAGCCAGCAGGGAAAACTATGCCTTGTTCTAAAGCTCTTTGGGAACCGCTTGCGTAGCCCCACACACCTGGGGGCTGCAGGCTTTCCTGCTGCCTTCAGTCTCAAAATCACCTTTTCCCACTTGGCGCCGCGCCAGGCACAAAAATGGCCATCTGTCTGGAGATTGGTCCCACGCCCAAAGAGCCAGCAGGGAAAACTATGCCTTGTTCTAAAGCTCTTTGGGAACCGCTTGCGTAGCCCCACAGACCTGGGGGCTGCAGGCTTTCCTGCTGCCTTCAGCCTCAAAACCACCCTTTCCCACTTGGCAACGCGCCAGGCCCAAAAATGGCCATCTGTCTGGAGACTGGTCCCACGTCCAAAGAGCCAGCAGGGAAAACTATGCCTTGTTCTAAAGCTCTTTGGGAACCGCTTGCTTAGCCCCAAACACCTGGGGGCTGCAGGCTTTCCTGCTGCCTTCAGCCTCAAAACCACCCTTTCCCACTTGGCACCGCGCTAGGAACAAAAATGGCCATACCTATGGAGATTGGTCCCACGCCCAAAGAGCCAGCAGGGAAAACTATGCCTTGTTCTAAAGCTCTTTGGGAACCGCTTGCGTAGCCCCACAGACCTGGGGGCTGCAGGCTTTCCTGCTGCCTTCAGCCTCAAAACCACCCTTTCCCACTTGGCACCGCGCCAGGCCCAAAAATGGCCATCTGTCTGGAGATTGGTCCCACGCCCAAAGAGCCAGCAGGGAAAACTATGCCTTGTTCTAAAGCTCTTTTGGAACCGCTTGCTTAGCCCCAAACACCTGGGGGCTGCAGGCTTTACTACTGCCTTCAGCCTCAAAACCACCCTTTCCCACTTGGCGCTGCGCCAGGCCCAAAAATGGCCATCTGTCTGGAGATTGGTCCCAAGCCCAAAGAGCCAGCAGGGAAAACTATGCCTTGTTCTAAAGCTCTTTGGGAACCGCTTGCGTAGCCCCACACACCTGGGGGCTGCAGGCTTTCCTGCTGCCTTCAGCCTCAAAACCACCCTTTCCCACTTGGCAACGCGCCAGGCTCAAAAATGGCCATCTGTCTGGAGACTGGTCCCACGTCCAAAGAGCCAGCAGGGAAAACTATGCCTTGTTCTAAAGCTCTTTGGGAACCGCTTGCTTAGCCCCAAACACCTGGGGGCTGCAGGCTTTCCTGCTGCCTTCAGCCTCAAAACCACCCTTTCCCACTTGGCGCCGCGCCAGGCACAACAATGGCCATCTGTCTGGAGATTGGTCCCACACCCAAAGAGCCAGCAGGGAAAACTATGCCTTGTTCTAAAGCTCTTTGGGAACCGCTTGCGTAGCCCCACACACCTGGGGGCTGCAGGCTTTCCTGCTGCCTTCAGCCTCAAAACCACCCTTTCCCACTTGGCGCCGCGCTAGGGACAAAAATGGCCATATCTCTGGAGATTGGTCCCACGCCCAAAAATCCAATAGGGAAAAATATGCATTGTTCTCAAGCTCTTTGGGAACCGCTTGCGTAGCCCCACACACCTGGGGGCTGCAGGCTTTCCTGCTGCCTTCAGCCTCAAAACCACCCTTTCCCACTTGGCGCCTCTCTAGACACAGAAATGGCCATCTGTCTGGAGATTGGTCCCACGTCCAAAGAGCCAGCAGGGAAAACTATGCCTTGTTCTAAAGCTCTTTGGGAACCGCTTGCGTAGCCCCACACACCTGGGGGCTGCAGGCTTTCCTGCTGCCTTCAGCCTCAAAACCACCCTTTCCCACTTGGCACCGCGCCAGGCCCAAAAATGGCCATCTGTCTGGAGATTGGTCCCACGCCCAAAGAGCCAGCAGGGAAAACTATGCCTTGTTCTAAAGCTCTTTGGGAACCGCTTGCGTAACCCCACACACCTGGGGGCTGCAGGCTTTCCTGCTGCCTTCAGCCTCAAAACCACCCTTTCCCACTTGGCGCCGCGCCAGGCACAACAATGGCCATCTGTCTGGAGATTGGTCCCACGCCCAAAGAGCCAGCAGGGAAAACTATGCCTTGTTCTAAAGCTCTTTGGGAACCGCTTGCGTAGCCCCACACACCTGGGGGCTGCAGGCTTTCCTGCTGCCTTCAGCCTCAAAACCACCCTTTCCCACTTGGCAACGCGCCAGGCCCAAAAATGGCCATCTGTCTGGAGACAGGTCCCACGTCCAAAGAGCCAGCAGGGAAAACTATGCCTTGTTCTAAAGCTCTTTGGGAACCGCTTGCTTAGCCCCAAACACCTGGGGGCTGCAGGCTTTCCTGCTGCCTTCAGCCTCAAAACCACCCTTTCCCACTTGGCACCGCGCTAGGAACAAAAATGGCCATACCTATGGAGATTGGTCCCACGCCCAAAGAGCCAGCAGGGAAAAATATGCCTTGTTCTAAAGCTCTTTGGGAACCGCTTGCGTAGCCCCACAGACCTGGGGGCTGCAGGCTTTCCTGCTGCCTTCAGCCTCAAAACCACCCTTTCCCACTTGGCACCGCGCCAGGCACAAAAATGGCCATCTGTCTGGAGATTGGTCCCACGCCCAAAGAGCCAGCAGGGAAAACTATGCCTTGTTCTAAAGCTCTTTTGGAACCGCTTGCTTAGCCCCAAACACCTGGGGGCTGCAGGCTTTACTACTGCTTCAGCCTCAAAACCACCCTTTCCCACTTGGCGCCGCGCCAGGCACAAAAATGGCCATATCTCTGGAGATTGGTCCCACGCCCAAAAATCCAATAGGGAAAAATATGCATTGTTCTCAAGCTCTTTGGGAACCGCTTGCGTAGCCCCACACACCTGGGGGCTGCAGGCTTTCCTGCTGCCTTCAGCCTCAAAACCACCCTTTCCCACTTGGCGCCGCGCCAGACACAGAAATGGCCATCTGTCTGGAGATTGGTCCCACGCCCAAAGAGACAGCAGGGAAAACTATGCCTTGTTCTAAAGCTCTTTGGGAACTGCTTGCGTAGCCCCACACACCTGGGGGCTGCAGGCTTTCCTGCTGCCTTCAGCCTCAAAACCACCCTTTCCCACTTGGCACCGCGCCAGGCACAAAAATGGCCATATGGCTGGAGATGGGTCCCACGCCCAAAGAGCCAGCAGGGAAAACTATGCCTTTTTCTAAAGCTCTTTGGGAACCGCTTGCGTAGCCCCACACACCTGGGGGCTGCAGGCTTTCCTGCTGCCTTCAGCCTCAAAACCACCCTTTCCCACTTGGCGCCGCGCCAGGCCCAAAAATGGCCATCTGTCTGGAGATTGGTCCCACGCCCAAAGAGCCAGCTGGGAAAACTATGCCTTGTTCTAAAGCTCTTTGGGAACCGCTTGCGTAGCCCCACACACCTGGGGGCTGCAGGCTTTCCTGCTGCCTTCAGCCTCAAAACCACCCTATCCCACTTGGCACCGCGCCAGGCCCAAAAATGGCCATCTGTCTGGAGATTGGTCCCACGCCCAAAGAGCCAGCAGGGAAAACTATGCCTTGTTCTAAAGCTCTTTGGGAACCGCTTGCTTAGCCCCAAACACCTGGGGCTGCAGGCTTTCCTGCTGCCTTCAGCCTCAAAACCACCCTTTCCTACTTGGCGCCGCGCCAGGCCCAAAAATGGCCATCTGTCTGGAGATTGGTCCCACGCCCAAAGAGCCAGCAGGGAAAACTATGCCTTGTTCTAAAGCTCTTTGGGAACCGCTTGCGTAGCCCCACAGACCCTGGGGGCTGCAGGCTTTCCTGCTGCCTTCAGCCTCAAAACACCCTTTCCCACTTGGCAACGCGCCAGGCCCAAAAATGGCCATCTGTCTGGAGACTGGTCCCCACGTCCAAAGAGCAGCAGGGAAAACTATGCCTTGTTCTAAAGCTCTTTGGGAACCGCTTGCTTAGCCCCAAACACCTGGGGGCTGCAGGCTTTCCTGCTGCCTTCAGCCTCAAAACCACCCTTTCCCACTTGGCACCGCGCTAGGAACAAAAATGGCCATACCTATGGAGATTGGTCCCACGCCCAAAGAGCCAGCAGGGAAAACTATGCCTTGTTCTAAAGCTCTTTGGGAACCGCTTGCGTAGCCCCACAGACCTGGGGGCTGCAGGCTTTCCTGCTGCCTTCAGCCTCAAAACCACCCTTTCCCACTTGGCACCGCGCCAGCCCAAAAATGGCCATCTGTCTGGAGATTGGTCCCACGCCCAAAGAGCCAGCAGGGAAAACTATGCCTTGTTCTAAAGCCCTTTTGGAACCGCTTGCTTAGCCCCAAACACCTGGGGGCTGCAGGCTTTACTACTGCCTTCAGCCTCAAAACCACCCTTTCCCACTTGGCGCTGCGCCAGGCCCAAAAATGGCCATCTGTCTGGAGATTGGTCCCACGCCCAAAGAGCCAGCAGGGAAAACTATGCCTTGTTCTAAAGCTCTTTGGGAACCGCTTGCGTAGCCCCACACACTGGGGGCTGCAGGCTTTCCTGCTGCCTTCAGCCTCAAAACCACCCTTTCCCACTTGGCAACGCGCCAGGCCCAAAAATGGCCATCTGTCTGGAGACTGGTCCCACGTCCAAAGAGCCAGCAGGGAAAACTATGCCTTGTTCTAAAGCTCTTTGGGAACCGCTTGCGTAGCCGCACAGACCTGGGGACTGCAGGCTTTCCTGCTGCCTTCAGCCTCAAAACCACCCTTTCCCACTTGGCGCCGCGCCAGGCACAACAATGGCCATCTGTCTGGAGATTGGTCCACACCCAAAGAGCCAGCAGGGAAAACTATGCCTTGTTCTAAAGCTCTTTGGGAACCGCTTGCGTAGCCCCACAGACCTGGGGGCTGCAGGCTTTCCTGCTGCCTTCAGCCTCAAAACCACCCTTTCCCACTTGGCGCCGCGCTAGGCACAAAAATGGCCATATCTCTGGAGATTGGTCCCACGCCCAAAAATCCAATAGGGAAAAATATGCATTGTTCTCAAGCTCTTTGGGAACCGCTTGCGTAGCCCCACACACCTGGGGGCTGCAGGCTTTCCTGCTGCCTTCAGCCTCAAAACCACCCTTTCCCACTTGGCGCCTCTCTAGACACAGAAATGGCCATCTGTCTGGAGATTGGTTCCACGCCCAAAGAGCCAGCAGGGAAAACTATGCCTTGTTCTAAAGCTCTTTGGGAACTGCTTGCGTAGCCCCACAGACCTGGGGGCTGCAGGCTTTCCTGCTGCCTTCAGCCTCAAAACCACCCTTTCCCATTTGGCGCCGCGCCAGGACCAAAAAATGGCCCTCTGTCTGGGGATTGGTCCCACGCCCAAAGAGCCAGCAGGGAAAACTATGCCTTGTTCTAAAGCTCTTTGGGAACCGCTTGCGTAGGCCCACAGACCTGGGGGCTGCAGGCTTTCCTGCTGCCTTCAGCCTCAAAACCACCCTTTCCCACTTGGCACCGCGCCAGGCCCAAAAATGGCCATCTGTCTGGAGATTGGTCCCACGCCCAAAGAGCCAGCAGGGAAAACTATGCCTTGTTCTAAAGCTCTTTTGGAACCGCTTGCTTAGCCACAAACACCTGGGGGCTGCAGGCTTTACTACTGCCTTCAGCCTCAAAACCACCCTTTCCCACTTGGCGCCGCGCCAGGCACAAAAATGGCCATATCTCTGGAGATTGGTCCCACGCCCAAAAATCCAATAGGGAAAAATATGCATTGTTCTCAAGCTCTTTGGGAACCGCTTGCGTAGCCCCACACACCTGGGGGCTGCAGGCTTTCCTGCTGCCTTCAGCCTCAAAACCACCCTTTCCCACTTGGCGCCGCGCCAGACACAGAAATGGCCATCTGTCTGGAGATTGGTCCCACGCCCAAAGAGACAGCAGGGAAAACTATGCCTTGTTCTAAAGCTCTTTGGGAACTGCTTGCGTAGCCCCACAGACCTGGGGGCTGCAGGCTTTCCTGCTGCCTTCAGCCTCAAAACCACCCTTTCCCACTTGGCGCCGCGCCAGGCACAAAAATGGCCATATGGCTGGAGATGGGTCCCACGCCCAAAGAGCCAGCAGGGAAAACTATGCCTTGTTCTAAAGCTCTTTGGGAACCGCTTGCGTAGCCCCACACACCTGGGGGCTGCAGGCTTTCCTGCTGCCTTCAGCCTCAAAACCACCCTTTCCCACTTGGCGCCGCGCCAGGCCCAAAAATGGCCATCTGTCTGGAGATTGGTCCCACGCCCAAAGAGCCAGCTGGGAAAACTATGCCTTGTTCTAAAGCTCTTTGGGAACCGCTTGCGTAGCCCCACACACCTGGGGGCTGCAGGCTTTCCTGCTGCCTTCAGCCTCAAAACCACCCTATCCCACTTGGCACCGCGCCAGGCCCAAAAATGGCCATCTGTCTGGAGATTGGTCCCACGCCCAAAGAGCCAGCAGGGAAAACTATGCCTTGTTCTAAAGCTCTTTGGGAACCGCTTGCTTAGCCCCAAACACCTGGGGGCTGCAGGCTTTCCTGCTGCCTTCAGCCTCAAAACCACCCTTTCCCACTTGGCGCCGCGCCAGGCACAAAAATGGCCTTATCTGTGGAGATTGGTCCCATGCACAAAGAGCCAGCATGGAAAACTATGCCTTGTTCTAAAGCTCTTTGGAAACCGCTTGCGTAGCCCCACAGACCTGGGGGCTGCAGGCTTTCCTGCTGCCTTCAGCCTCAAAAAAATCCTTTCCCACTTGGCGCCGCACCAAGCCCAAAAATGGCCATCTGTCTGGTGATTGGTCCCACGCCGAAAGAGCCAGCAGGGAAAAATATTCCTTGTTCTCAACTCTTTGGGAACCGCTTGCGTAGCCCCACAGACCTGGGGGCTGCAGGCTTTCCTGCTGCCTTCAGCCTCAAAACCACCCTTTCACACTTGGCGCCGCGCCAGGCCCAAAAATGGCCTTATCTCTGGAGATTGGTCCCACGTCCAAAGAGCCAGCAGGGAAAATTATGCCTTGTTCTAAAGCTCTTTGGGAACCGCTTGCGTAGCCCCACAGACCTGGGGGCTGCAGGCTTTCCTGCTGCCTTCAGCCTCAAAACCACCCTTTCCCACTTGGCGCCGCTCTAGGCCCAAAAATGGCCATCTGTCTGGAGATTGGTCCCACGCCCAAAGAGCCAGCAGGGAAAACTATGCCTTGTTCTAAAGCTCTTTGGGAACCGCTTGCTTAGCCCCACACACCTGGGGGCTGCAGGCTTTCCTGCTGCCTTCAGCCTCAAAACCACCCTTTCCCATGTGGCGCCGCGCCAGGCCCAAAAATGGCCTTATCTCTGGAGATTGGTCCCACGTCCAAAGAGCCAGCAGGGAAAATTATGCCTTGTTCTAAAGCTCTTTGGGAACCGCTTGCGTAGCCCCACAGACCTGGGGGCTGCAGGCTTTCCTGCTGCCTTCAGCCTCAAAACCACCCTTTCACACTTGGCACGGCGCCAGGCACAAAAATGGCCATCTGTCTGGAGACTGGTCCCACGCCCAAAGAGCCAGCAGGGAAAACTATGCCTTGTTCTAAAGCTCTTTGGGAACCGCTTGCGTAGCCCCAAACACCTGGGGGCTGCAGGCTTTCCTGCTGCCTTCAGCCTCAAAACCACCCTTTCCCACTTGGCACCGCGCTAGGAACAAAAATGGCCATCTGTCTGGAGATTGGTCCCACGTCCAAAGAGCCAGCAGGGAAAACTATGCCTTGTTCTAAAGCTCTTTGGGAACCGCTTGCTTAGCCCCAAACACCTGGGGGCTGCAGGCTTTCCTGCTGCCTTCAGCCTCAAAACCACCCTTTCCCACTTGGCGTCGCGCCAGGCCCAAAAATGGCCATCTGTCTGGAGATTGGTCCCACGCCCAAAGAGCCAGCAGGGAAAACTATGCCTTGTTCTAAAGCTCTTTGGGAACCGCTTGCTTAGCCCCAAACACCTGGGGGCTGCAGGCTTTCCTGCTGCCTTCAGCCTCAAAACCACCCTTTCCCACTTGGCGTCGCGCCAGGCCCAAAAATGGCCATCTGTCTGGAGATTGGTCCCACGCCCAAAGAGCCAGCAGGGAAAACTATGCCTTGTTCTAAAGCTCTTTGGGAACAGCTTGCGTAGCCCCACACACCTGGGGGGTGCAGGCTTTCCTGCTGCCTTCAGCCTCAAAACCACCCTTTCCCACTTGGCGCCGCGCCAGGCACAAAAATGGCCTTATCTCTGAGATTGGTCCCACGTCCAAAGAGCCAGCAGGGAAAACTATGCCTTGTTCTAAAGCTCTTTGGGAACCGCTTGCGTAGCCCCACAGACCTGGGGGCTGCAGGCTTTCCTGCTGCCTTCAGCCTCAAAATCACCTTTTCCCACTTGGCGCCGCGCCAGGCCCAAAAATGGCCATCTGTCTGGAGATTGGTCCCACGCCCAAAGAGCCAGCAGGGAAAACTATGCCTTGTTCTAAAGCTCTTTGGGAACCGCTTGCGTAGCCCCACACACCTGGGGGCTGCAGGCTTTCCTGCTGCCTTCAGCCTCAAAACCACCCTTTCCCACTTGGCGCCGCGACAGGCACAAAAATGGCCTTATCTGTGGAGATTGGTCCCACGCCCAAAGAGCCAGCAGGGAAAACTATGCCTTGTTCTAAAGCTCTTTGGGAACCGCTTGCGTAGCCCAACAGACCTGGGGGCTGCAGGCTTTCCTGCTGCCTTCATGCTCAAAAAAATCCTTTCCCACTTGGCGCCGCGCCAGGCACAAAAATGGCCATCTGTCTGGAGATTGGTCCCACGCCGAAAGAGTCTGCAGGGAAAACTATGCCTTGTTCTAAAGCTCTTTGGGAACCGCTTGCGTAGCCCCACACACCTGGGGGCTGCAGGCTTTCCTGCTGCCTTCAGCCTCAAAACCACCCTTTCCCACTTGGCGCCGCGCCAGGACCAAAAATGGCCCTCTGTCTGGGGATTGGTCCCACGCCCAAAGAGCCAGCAGGGAAAACTATGCCTTCTTCTATAGCTCTTTGGGAACCGCTTGCTTAGCCCCACACACCTGGGGGCTGCAGGCTTTCCTGCTGCCTTCAGCCTCAAAACCACCCTTTCCCACTTGGCACCGCGCTAGGAACAAAAATGGCCATCTGTCTGGAGATTGGTCCCACGTCCAAAGAGCCAGCAGGGAAAACTATGCCTTGTTCTAAAACTCTTTGGGAACCGCTTGCGTAGCCCCACAGACCTGGGGGCTGCAGGCTTTCCTGCTGCCTTCAGCCTCAAAACCACCCTTTCCCACTTGGCGCCGCGCCAGGCACAAAAATGGCCATCTGTCTGGAGATTGGTCCCACGCCCAAAGAGCCAGCAGGGAAAACTATGCCTTGTTCTAAAGCTCTTTGGGAACCGCTTGCGTAGCCCCACAGACCTGGGGGCTGCAGGCTTTCCTGCTGCCTTCAGCCTCAAAACCACACTTTCCCACTTGGCGCCGCGCCAGGCCCAAAAATGGCCATCTGTCTGGAGATTGGTCCCACGCCCAAAGAGCCAGCAGGGAAAACTATGCCTTGTTCTAAAGCTCTTTGGGAACCGCTTGCGTAGGCCCAAACACCTGGGGGCTGCAGGCTTTCCTGCTGCCTTCAGCTTCAAAACCACCCTTTCCCACTTGGCGCCGCGCCAGGCCCAAAAATGGCCATCTGTCTGGAAATTGGTCCCACGCCAAAAGAGCCTGCAGGGAAAACTATGCCTTGTTCTAAAGCTCTTTGGGAACTGCTTGCGTAGCCCCACACACCTGGGGGCTGCAGGCTTTCCTGCTGCCTTCAGCCTCAAAACCACCCTTTCCTACTTGGCGCCGCGCCAGGCCCAAAAATGGCCTTATCTCTGAGATTGGTCCCACGCCCAAAGAGCCAGCAGGGAAAACTATGCCTTGTTCTAAAGCTCTTTGGGAACCGCTTGCGTAGCCCCACACACCTGGGGGCTGCAGGCTTTCCTGCTGCCTTCAGCCTCAAAACCACCCTTTCCCACTTGGCGCCGCGCCAGGCACAACAATGGCCATCTGTCTGTAGATTGGTCCCACACCCAAAGAGCCAGCAGGGAAAACTATGCCTTGTTCTAAAGCTCTTTGGGAACCGCTTGCGTAGCCCCACACACCTGGGGGCTGCAGGCTTTCCTGCTGCCTTCAGCCTCAAAACCACCCTTTCCCACTTGGCGCCGCGCTAGGCACAAAAATGGCCATATCTCTGGAGATTGGTCCCACGCCCAAAAATCCAATAGGGAAAAATATGCATTGTTCTCAAGCTCTTTGGGAACCGCTTGTGTAGCCCCACACACCTGGGGGCTGCAGGCTTTCCTGCTGCCTTCAGCCTCAAAACCACCCTTTCCCACTTGGCGCCGCGCCAGACACAGAAATGGCCATCTGTCTGGAGATTGGTCCCACGCCCAAAGAGACAGCAGGGAAAACTATGCTTTGTTCTAAAGCTCTTTGGGAACCGCTTGCGTAGGCCCACAGACCTGGGGGCTGCAGGCTTTCCTGCTGCCTTCAGCCTCAAAACCACCCTTTCCCACTTGGCGCCGCGCCAGGACCAAAAATGGCCCTCTGTCTGGGGATTGGTCCCACGCCCAAAGAGCCAGCAGGGAAAACTATGCCTTCTTCTATAGCTCTTTGGGAACCGCTTGCTTAGCCCCACAGACCTGGGGGCTGCAGGCTTTCCTGCTGCCTTCAGCCTCAAAACCACCCTTTCCCACTTGGCGCCGCGCCAGGCACAACAATGGCCATCTGTCTGGAGATTGGTCCCACACCCAAAGAGCCAGCAGGGAAAACTATGCCTTGTTCTAAAGCTCTTTGGGAACCGCTTGCGTAGCCCCACACACCTGGGGGCTGCAGGCTTTCCTGCTGCCTTCAGCCTCAAAACCACCCTTTCCCACTTGGCGCCGCGCCAGGACCAAAAATGGCCCTCTGTCTGGGGATTGGTCCCACGCCCAAAGAGCCAGCAGGGAAAACTATGCCTTCTTCTATAGCTCTTTGGGAACCGCTTGCGTAGCCCCACACACCTGGGGGCTGCAGGCTTTCCTGCTGCCTTCAGCCTCAAAACCACCCTTTCCCACTTGGCGCCGCGCCAGGCACAACAATGGCCATCTGTCTGGAGATTGGTCCCACACCCAAAGAGCCAGCAGGGAAAACTATGCCTTGTTCTAAAGCTCTTTGGGAACCGCTTGCGTAGCCCCACACACCTGGGGGCTGCAGGCTTTCCTGCTGCCTTCAGCCTCAAAACCACCCTTTCCCACTTGGCGCCGCGCTAGGCACAAAAATGGCCATATCTCTGGAGATTGGTCCCACGCCCAAAAATCCAATAGGGAAAAATATGCATTGTTCTCAAGCTCTTTGGGAACCGCTTGTGTAGCCCCACACACCTGGGGGCTGCAGGCTTTCCTGCTGCCTTCAGCCTCAAAACCACCCTTTCCCACTTGGCGCCGCGCCAGACACAGAAATGGCCATCTGTCTGGAGATTGGTCCCACGCCCAAAGAGACAGCAGGGTAAACTATGCTTTGTTCTAAAGCTCTTTGGGAACCGCTTGCGTAGGCCCACAGACCTGGGGGCTGCAGGCTTTCCTGCTGCCTTCAGCCTCAAAACCACCCTTTCCCACTTGGCGCCGCGCCAGGACCAAAAATGGCCCTCTGTCTGGGGATTGGTCCCACGCCCAAAGAGCCAGCAGGGAAAACTATGCCTTCTTCTATAGCTCTTTGGGAACCGCTTGCTTAGCCCCACACACCTGGGGGCTGCAGGCTTTCCTGCTGCCTTCAGCCTCAAAACCACCCTTTCCCACTTGGCGCCGCGCCAGGCCCAAAAATGGCCCTCTGTCTGGGGATTGGTCCCACGCCCAAAGAGCCAGCAGGGAAAACTATGCCTTCTTCTATAGCTCTTTGGGAACCGCTTGCTTAGCCCCACACACCTGGGGGCTGCAGGCTTTCCTGCTGCCTTCAGCCTCAAAACCACCCTTTCCCACTTGGCGCCGCGCCAGGCCCAAAAATGGCCATCTGTCTGGAGATTGGTCCCACGCCCAAAGAGCCAGCAGGGAAAACTATGCCTTGTTCTAAAGCTCTTTGGGAACCGCTTGCGTAGCCCCACACACCTGGGGGCTGCAGGCTTTCCTGCTGCCTTCAGCCTCAAAACCACCCTATCCCACTTGGCACCGCGCCAGGCCCAAAAATGGCCATCTGTCTGGAGATTGGTCCCACGCCCAAAGAGCCAGCAGGGAAAACTATGCCTTGTTCTAAAGCTCTTTGGGAACCGCTTGCTTAGCCCCAAACACCTGGGGGCTGCAGGCTTTCCTGCTGCCTTCAGCCTCAAAACCACCCTTTCCCACTTGGCGCCGCGCCAGGCACAAAAATGGCCTTATCTGTGGAGACTGGTCCCATGCACAAAGAGCCAGCATGGAAAACTATGCCTTGTTCTAAAGCTCTTTGGAAACCGCTTGCGTAGCCCCACAGACCTGGGGGCTGCAGGCTTTCCTGCTGCCTTCAGCCTCAAAACCACCTTTTCCCACTTGGCGCCGCGCCAGGCCCAAAAATGGCCATCTGTCTGGAGATTGGTCCCACGCCCAAAGAGCCAGCAGGGAAAACTATGCCTTGTTCTAAAGCTCTTTGGGAACCGCTTGCGTAGCCCCACACACCTGGGGGCTGCAGGCTTTCCTGCTGCCTTCAGCCTCAAAACCACCCTTTCCCACTTGGCACCGTGCCAGGCCCAAAACTGGCCATCTGTCTGGAGATTGGTCCCACGCCCAAAGAGCCAGCAGGGAAAACTATGCCTTGTTCTAAAGCTATTTGGGAACCGCTTGCGTAGCCCCACACACCTGGGGGCTGCAGGCTTTCCTGCTGCCTTCAGCCTCAAAACCACACTTTCCCACTTGGCGCCGCGCCAGGCCCAAAAATGGCCATCTGTCTGGAGATGGGTCCCACGCCCAAAGAGCCAGCAGGGAAAAATACGCCTTGTTCTAAAGCTCTTTGGGAACCGGTTGCTTAGCCCCACAGACCTGGGGGCTGCAGGCTTTCCTGCTGCCTTCAGCCTCAAAACCACCCTTTCCCACTTGGCGCCGCGCCAGGCACAACAATGGCCATCTGTCTGGAGATTGGTCCCACACCCAAAGAGCCAGCAGGGAAAACTATGCCTTGTTCTAAAGCTCTTTGGGAACCGCTTGCGTAGCCCCACACACCTGGGGGCTGCAGGCTTTCCTGCTGCCTTCAGCCTCAAAACCACCCTTTCCCACTTGGCGCCGCGCCAGGACCAAAAATGGCCCTCTGTCTGGGGATTGGTCCCACGCCCAAAGAGCCAGCAGGGAAAACTATGCCTTCTTCTATAGCTCTTTGGGAACCGCTTGCGTAGCCCCACACACCTGGGGGCTGCAGGCTTTCCTGCTGCCTTCAGCCTCAAAACCACCCTTTCCCACTTGGCGCCGCGCCAGGCACAACAATGGCCATCTGTCTGGAGATTGGTCCCACACCCAAAGAGCCAGCAGGGAAAACTATGCCTTGTTCTAAAGCTCTTTGGGAACCGCTTGCGTAGCCCCACACACCTGGGGGCTGCAGGCTTTCCTGCTGCCTTCAGCCTCAAAACCACCCTTTCCCACTTGGCGCCGCGCTAGGCACAAAAATGGCCATATCTCTGGAGATTGGTCCCACGCCCAAAAATCCAATAGGGAAAAATATGCATTGTTCTCAAGCTCTTTGGGAACCGCTTGTGTAGCCCCACACACCTGGGGGCTGCAGGCTTTCCTGCTGCCTTCAGCCTCAAAACCACCCTTTCCCACTTGGCGCCGCGCCAGACACAGAAATGGCCATCTGTCTGGAGATTGGTCCCACGCCCAAAGAGACAGCAGGGTAAACTATGCTTTGTTCTAAAGCTCTTTGGGAACCGCTTGCGTAGGCCCACAGACCTGGGGGCTGCAGGCTTTCCTGCTGCCTTCAGCCTCAAAACCACCCTTTCCCACTTGGCGCCGCGCCAGGACCAAAAATGGCCCTCTGTCTGGGGATTGGTCCCACGCCCAAAGAGCCAGCAGGGAAAACTATGCCTTCTTCTATAGCTCTTTGGGAACCGCTTGCTTAGCCCCACACACCTGGGGGCTGCAGGCTTTCCTGCTGCCTTCAGCCTCAAAACCACCCTTTCCCACTTGGCGCCGCGCCAGGCCCAAAAATGGCCATCTGTCTGGGGATTGGTCCCACGCCCAAAGAGCCAGCAGGGAAAACTATGCCTTCTTCTATAGCTCTTTGGGAACCGCTTGCTTAGCCCCACACACCTGGGGGCTGCAGGCTTTCCTGCTGCCTTCAGCCTCAAAACCACCCTTTCCCACTTGGCGCCGCGCCAGGCCCAAAAATGGCCATCTGTCTGGAGATTGGTCCCACGCCCAAAGAGCCAGCAGGGAAAACTATGCCTTGTTCTAAAGCTCTTTGGGAACCGCTTGCGTAGCCCCACACACCTGGGGGCTGCAGGCTTTCCTGCTGCCTTCAGCCTCAAAACCACCCTATCCCACTTGGCACCGCGCCAGGCCCAAAAATGGCCATCTGTCTGGAGATTGGTCCCACGCCCAAAGAGCCAGCAGGGAAAACTATGCCTTGTTCTAAAGCTCTTTGGGAACCGCTTGCTTAGCCCCAAACACCTGGGGGCTGCAGGCTTTCCTGCTGCCTTCAGCCTCAAAACCACCCTTTCCCACTTGGCGCCGCGCCAGGCACAAAAATGGCCTTATCTGTGGAGACTGGTCCCATGCACAAAGAGCCAGCATGGAAAACTATGCCTTGTTCTAAAGCTCTTTGGAAACCGCTTGCGTAGCCCCACAGACCTGGGGGCTGCAGGCTTTCCTGCTGCCTTCAGCCTCAAAACCACCTTTTCCCACTTGGCGCCGCGCCAGGCCCAAAAATGGCCATCTGTCTGGAGATTGGTCCCACGCCCAAAGAGCCAGCAGGGAAAACTATGCCTTGTTCTAAAGCTCTTTGGGAACCGCTTGCGTAGCCCCACACACCTGGGGGCTGCAGGCTTTCCTGCTGCCTTCAGCCTCAAAACCACCCTTTCCCACTTGGCACCGTGCCAGGCCCAAAACTGGCCATCTGTCTGGAGATTGGTCCCACGCCCAAAGAGCCAGCAGGGAAAACTATGCCTTGTTCTAAAGCTATTTGGGAACCGCTTGCGTAGCCCCACACACCTGGGGGCTGCAGGCTTTCCTGCTGCCTTCAGCCTCAAAACCACACTTTCCCACTTGGCGCCGCGCCAGGCCCAAAAATGGCCATCTGTCTGGAGATGGGTCCCACGCCCAAAGAGCCAGCAGGGAAAAATACGCCTTGTTCTAAAGCTCTTTGGGAACCGGTTGCTTAGCCCCACACACCTGGTGGCTGCAGGCTTTCCTGCTGCCTTCAGCTTCAAAACCACCCTTTCCCACTTGGCGCCGCGCCAGGCCCAAAAATGGCCATCTGTCTGGAAATTGGTCCCACGCCAAAAGAGCCTGCAGGGAAAACTATGCCTTGTTCTAAAGCTCTTTGGGAACAGCTTGCGTAGCCCCACACACCTGGGGGCTGCAGGCTTTCCTGCTGCCTTCAGCCTCAAAACCACCCTTTCCCACTTGGCGCCGCGCCAGGCACAAAAATGGCCATCTGTCTGGAGACTGGTCCCACGCGAAAAGAGCCAGCAGGGAAAACTATGCCTTGTTCTAAAGCTCTTTGGGAACCGCTTGCGTAGCCCCACACACCTGGGGGCTGCAGGCTTTCCTGCTGCCTTCAGCCTCAAAACCACCCTTTCCCACTTGGCGCCGCGCCAGGCACAAAAATGGCCATCTGTCTGGAGATTGGTCCCACGCCCAAAGAGCCAGCAGGGAAAACTATGCCTTGTTCTAAAGCTCTTTGGGAACCGCTTGCGTAGCCCCACAGACCTGGGGGCTGCAGGCTTTCCTGCTGCCTTCAGCCCCAAAACCACCCTATCCCACTTGGCACCGCGCCATGCCCAAAAATGACCATCTGTCTGGAGATTGGTCCCACGCCCAAAGAGCCAGCAGGGAAAACTATGCCTTGTTCTAAAGCTCTTTGGGAACCGCTTGCGTAGGCCCACAGACCTGGGGGCTGCAGGCTTTCCTGCTGCCTTCAGCCTCAAAACCACCCTTTCCCACTTGGCGCCGCGCCAGGAACAAAAATGGCCATCTGTCTGGGGATTGGTCCCACGCCCAAAGAGCCAGCAGGGAAAACTATGCCTTATCTAAAGCTCTTTGGGAACCGCTTGCTTAGCCCCAAACACCTGGGGGCTGCAGGCTTTCCTGCTGCCTTCAGCCTCAAAACCACCCTTTCCCACTTGGCACCGCGCTAGGAACAAAAATGGCCATCTGTCTGGAGATTGGTCCCACGCCCAAAGAGCCAGCAGGGAAAACTATGCCTTGTTCTAAAGCTCTTTGGGAACCGCTTGCTTAGCCCCACACACCTGGGGGCTGCAGGCTTTCCTGCTGCCTTCAGCTTCAAAACCACCCTTTCCCACTTGGCGCCGCGCCAGGCCCAAAAATGGCCATCTGTCTGGAGATTGGTCCCACGCCCAAAGAGCCAGCAGGGAAAACTATGCCTTGTTCTAAAGCTCTTTGGGAACTGCTTTCTTAGCCCCACAGACCTGGGGGCTGCAGGCTTTCCTGCTGCCTTCAGCCTCAAAACCACCCTTTCCCACTTGGCGCCGCGCCAGGCCCAAAAATGGCCATCTGTCTGGAGATTGGTCCCACGCCCAAAGAGCCAGCAGGGAAAACTATGCCTTGTTCTCAAGCTCTTTGGGAACCACTTGCTTAGCCCCAAACACCTGGGGGCTGCAGGCTTTCCTGCTGCCTTCAGCCTCAAAACCACCCTTTCCCACTTGGCACCGCGCTAGGAACAAAAATGGCCATACCTCTGGAGATTGGTCCCACGCCCAAAGAGCCAGCAGGGAAAACTATGCCTTGTTCTCAAGCTCTTTGGGAACTGCTTTCTTAGCCCGAGAGACCTGGGGGCTGCAGGCTTTCCTGCTGCCTTCAGACACAAAAGCACCCTTTCCCACTTGGCGCCGCGCCAGACACAAAAATGGCCTTATCTGTGGAGACTGGTCCCATGCACAAAGAGCCAGCATGGAAAACTATGCCTTGTTCTAAAGCTCTTTGGAAACCGCTTGCGTAGCCCCACAGACCTGGGGGCTGCAGGCTTTCCTGCTGCCTTCAGCCTCAAAACCACCTTTTCCCACTTGGCGCCGCGCCAGGCCCAAAAATGGCCATCTGTCTGGAGATTGGTCCCACGCCCAAAGAGCCAGCAGGGAAAACTATGCCTTGTTCTAAAGCTCTTTGGGAACCGCTTGCGTAGCCCCACACACCTGGGGGCTGCAGGCTTTCCTGCTGCCTTCAGCCTCAAAACCACCCTTTCCCACTTGGCACCGTGCCAGGCCCAAAACTGGCCATCTGTCTGGAGATTGGTCCCACGCCCAAAGAGCCAGCAGGGAAAACTATGCCTTGTTCTAAAGCTATTTGGGAACCGCTTGCGTAGCCCCACACACCTGGGGGCTGCAGGCTTTCCTGCTGCCTTCAGCCTCAAAACCACACTTTCCCACTTGGCGCCGCGCCAGGCCCAAAAATGGCCATCTGTCTGGAGATGGGTCCCACGCCCAAAGAGCCAGCAGGGAAAAATACGCCTTGTTCTAAAGCTCTTTGGGAACCGGTTGCTTAGCCCCACACACCTGGTGGCTGCAGGCTTTCCTGCTGCCTTCAGCTTCAAAACCACCCTTTCCCACTTGGCGCCGCGCCAGGCCCAAAAATGGCCATCTGTCTGGAAATTGGTCCCACGCCAAAAGAGCCTGCAGGGAAAACTATGCCTTGTTCTAAAGCTCTTTGGGAACAGCTTGCGTAGCCCCACACACCTGGGGGCTGCAGGCTTTCCTGCTGCCTTCAGCCTCAAAACCACCCTTTCCCACTTGGCGCCGCGCCAGGCACAAAAATGGCCATCTGTCTGGAGACTGGTCCCACGCGAAAAGAGCCAGCAGGGAAAACTATGCCTTGTTCTAAAGCTCTTTGGGAACCGCTTGCGTAGCCCCACACACCTGGGGGCTGCAGGCTTTCCTGCTGCCTTCAGCCTCAAAACCACCCTTTCCCACTTGGCGCCGCGCCAGGCACAAAAATGGCCATCTGTCTGGAGATTGGTCCCACGCCCAAAGAGCCAGCAGGGAAAACTATGCCTTGTTCTAAAGCTCTTTGGGAACCGCTTGCGTAGCCCCACAGACCTGGGGGCTGCAGGCTTTCCTGCTGCCTTCAGCCCCAAAACCACCCTATCCCACTTGGCACCGCGCCATGCCCAAAAATGACCATCTGTCTGGAGATTGGTCCCACGCCCAAAGAGCCAGCAGGGAAAACTATGCCTTGTTCTAAAGCTCTTTGGGAACCGCTTGCGTAGGCCCACAGACCTGGGGGCTGCAGGCTTTCCTGCTGCCTTCAGCCTCAAAACCACCCTTTCCCACTTGGCGCCGCGCCAGGAACAAAAATGGCCATCTGTCTGGGGATTGGTCCCACGCCCAAAGAGCCAGCAGGGAAAACTATGCCTTATCTAAAGCTCTTTGGGAACCGCTTGCTTAGCCCCAAACACCTGGGGGCTGCAGGCTTTCCTGCTGCCTTCAGCCTCAAAACCACCCTTTCCCACTTGGCACCGCGCTAGGAACAAAAATGGCCATCTGTCTGGAGATTGGTCCCACGCCCAAAGAGCCAGCAGGGAAAACTATGCCTTGTTCTAAAGCTCTTTGGGAACCGCTTGCTTAGCCCCACACACCTGGGGGCTGCAGGCTTTCCTGCTGCCTTCAGCTTCAAAACCACCCTTTCCCACTTGGCGCCGCGCCAGGCCCAAAAATGGCCATCTGTCTGGAGATTGGTCCCACGCCCAAAGAGCCAGCAGGGAAAACTATGCCTTGTTCTAAAGCTCTTTGGGAACTGCTTTCTTAGCCCCACAGACCTGGGGGCTGCAGGCTTTCCTGCTGCCTTCAGCCTCAAAACCACCCTTTCCCACTTGGCGCCGCGCCAGGCCCAAAAATGGCCATCTGTCTGGAGATTGGTCCCACGCCCAAAGAGCCAGCAGGGAAAACTATGCCTTGTTCTCAAGCTCTTTGGGAACCACTTGCTTAGCCCCAAACACCTGGGGGCTGCAGGCTTTCCTGCTGCCTTCAGCCTCAAAACCACCCTTTCCCACTTGGCACCGCGCTAGGAACAAAAATGGCCATACCTCTGGAGATTGGTCCCACGCCCAAAGAGCCAGCAGGGAAAACTATGCCTTGTTCTCAAGCTCTTTGGGAACTGCTTTCTTAGCCCGAGAGACCTGGGGGCTGCAGGCTTTCCTGCTGCCTTCAGACACAAAAGCACCCTTTCCCACTTGGCGCCGCGCCAGACACAAAAATGGCCTTATCTGTGGAGATTGGTCCCATGCACAAAGAGCCAGCAGGGAAAACTATGCCTTGTTCTAAAGCTCTTTGGAAACCACTTGCGTAGCCCCACACACCTGGGGACTGCAGGCTTTCCTGCTGCCTTCAGGCTCAAAAAAATCCTTTCCCACGTGGCGCCGCGCCAGGCCCAAAAATGGCCATCTGTCTGGAGATTGGTCCCACGCCCAAAGAGCCAGCTGGGAAAACTATGCCTTGTTCTAAAGCTCTTTGGGAACCGCTTGCGTAGCCCCACAGACCTGGGGGCTGCAGGCTTTCCTGCTGCCTTCATCCTCGACACCACCCTTTCCCACTTGGCACCGCGCCAGGCCCAAAACTGGCCATCTGTCTGGAGATTGGTCCCACGCCCAAAGAGCCAGCTGGGAAAACTATGCCTTGTTCTAAAGCTCTTTGGGAACCGCTTGCGTACCCCCACAGACCTCGGGGCTGCAGGCTTTCCTGCTGCCTTCAGCCTCAAAACCACCCTTTCCCACTTGGCGCCGCGCCAGGCACAAAAATGGCCATCTGTCTGGAAATTGGTCACACGCCAAAAGAGCCTGCAGGGAAAAATATGCCTTGTTCTAAAGCTCTTTGGGAACCGCTTGCGTAGCCCCACACACCTGGGGGCTGCAGGCTTTCCTGCTGCCTTCAGCCTCAAAACCACCCTTTCCCACTTGGCGCCGCGCCAGGCACAAAAATGGCCTTATCTCTGGAGATTGGTCCCACGTCCAAAGAGCCAGCAGGGAAAATTATGCCTTGTTCTAAAGCTCTTTGGGAACCGCTTGCGTAGCCCCACAGACCTGGGGGCTGCAGGCTTTCCTGCTGCCTTCAGCCTCAAAACCACCCTTTCCCACTTGGCGCCGCGCCAGGCACAAAAATGGCCATCTGTCTGGAAATTGGTCCCACGCCCAAAGAGCCAGCAGGAAAAACTATGCCTTGTTCTCAAGCTCTTTGGGAACCGCTTGCGTAGCCCCACACACCTGGGGGCTGCAGGCTTTCCTGCTGCCTTCAGCCTCAAAACCACCCTTTCCCACTTGGCGCCGCGCCAGGCACAAAAATGGCCATCTGTCTGGAAATTGGTCCCACGTCCAAAGAGCCAGCAGGGAAAATTATGCCTTGTTCTAAAGCTCTTTGGGAACCGCTTGCATAGCCCCACAGACCAGGGCGCTGCAGGCTTTCCTGCTGCCTTCAGCCTCAAAACCACCCTTTCCCACTTGGCGCCGCGCCAGGCCCAAAAATGGCCATCTGTCTGGAGATTGGTCCCACGCCCAAAGAGCCAGCAGGGAAAACTATGCCTTGTTCTAAAGCTCTTTGGGAACCGCTTGCGTAGCCCCACACACCTGGGGGCTGCAGGCTTTCCTGCTGCCTTCAGCCTCAAAACCACCCTTTCCCACTTGGCACCGCGCCAGGCCCAAAAATGGCCATCTGTCTGGAGATGGGTGCCACGCCCAAAGAGCCAGCAGGGAAAACTATGCCTTGTTCTAAAGCTCTTTGGGAACCGCTTGCGTAGCCCCACACACCTGGGGGCTGCAGGCTTTCCTGCTGCCTTCAGCCTCAAAACCACCCTTTCCCACTTGGTGCCGCGCCAGGCCCAAAAATGGCCATCTGTCTGGAGATTGGTCCCACGCCCAAAGAGCCAGCAGGGAAAACTATGCCTTGTTCTAAAGCTCTTTGGGAACCGCTTGCGTAGCCCCACAGACCTGGGGGCTGCAGGCTTTCCTGCTGCTTTCAGCCTCAAAACCACCCTTTCCCACTTGGCGCCGCGCCAGACACAAAAATGGCCATATGGCTGGAGATGGGTCCCACGCCCAAAGAGCCAGCAGGGAAAACTATGCCTTGTTCTAAAGCTCTTTGGGAACCGCTTGCGTAGCCCCACACACCTGGGGGCTGCAGGCTTTCCTGCTGCCTTCAGCCTCAAAACCACCCTTTCCCACTTGGTGCCGCACCAGGCCCAAAAATGGCCATCTGTCTGGAGACTAGTCTCACGCCCAAAGAGCCAGCAGGGAAAACTATGCCTTGTTCTAAAGCTCTTTGGGAACCGCTTGCGTAGCCCCACAGACCTGGGGGCTGCAGGCTTTCCTGCTGCCTTCAGCCTCAAAACCACCCTTTCCCACTTGGCGCCGCGCCACACACAAAAATGGCCATCTCTCTGGAGATTGGTCCCACGCCCAAAGAGCCAGCAGGGAAAAATATGCCTTGTTCTAAAGCTCTTTGGGAACTGCTTGCGTAGCCCCACACACCTGGGGGCTGCAGGCTTTCCTGCTGCCTTCAGCCTCAAAACCACCCTTTCCCACTTGGCGCTGCGCCAGGCCCAAAAATGGCCATCTGTCTGGAGATTGGTCCCACGCCCAAAGAGCCAGCAGGGAAAACTATGCCTTGTTCTAAAGCTCTTTGGGAACCGCTTGCTTAGCCCCACACACCTGGGGGCTGCAGGCTTTCCTGCTGCCTTCAGCCTCAAAACCACCCTTTCCCACTTGGCACCGCGCTAGGAACAAAAATGGCCATCTGTCTGGAGATTGGTCCCACGCCCAAAGAGCCAGCAGGGAAAACTATGCCTTGTTCTAAAGCTCTTTGGGAACCGCTTGCTTAGCCCCAAACACCTGGGGGCTGCAGGCTTTCCTGCTGCCTTCAGCTTCAAAACCACCCTTTCCCACTTGGCGCCGCGCCAGGCCCAAAAATGGCCATCTGTCTGGAGATTGGTCCCACGCCCAAAGAGCCAGCATGGAAAACTATGCCTTGTTCTAAAGCTCTTTGGGAACTGCTTTCTTAGCCCCACAGACCTGGGGGCTGCAGGCTTTCCTGCTGCCTTCAGCCTCAAAACCACCCTTTCCCACTTGGCGCCGCGCCAGGCCCAAAAATGGCCATCTGTCTGGAGATTGGTCCCACGCCCAAAGAGCCAGCAGGGAAAACTATGCCTTGTTCTAAAGCTCTTTGGGAACCACTTGCTTAGCCCTAAACACCTGGGGGCTGCAGGCTTTCCTGCTGCCTTCAGCCTCAAAACCACCCTTTCCCACTTGGCACCGCGCTAGGAACAAAAATGGCCATACCTCTGGAGATTGGTCCCACGCCCAAAGAGCCAGCAGGGAAAACTATGCCTTGTTCTCAAGCTCTTTGGGAACTGCTTTCTTAGCCCGAGAGACCTGGGGGCTGCAGGCTTTCCTGCTGCCTTCAGACACAAAAGCACCCTTTCCCACTTGGCGCCGCGCCAGACACAAAAATGGCCTTATCTGTGGAGATTGGTCCCATGCACAAAGAGCCAGCAGGGAAAACTATGCCTTGTTCTAAAGCTCTTTGGAAACCACTTGCGTAGCCCCACACACCTGGGGACTGCAGGCTTTCCTGCTGCCTTCAGGCTCAAAAAAATCCTTTCCCACGTGGCGCCGCGCCAGGCCCAAAAATGGCCATCTGTCTGGAGATTGGTCCCACGCCCAAAGAGCCAGCTGGGAAAACTATGCCTTGTTCTAAAGCTCTTTGGGAACTGCTTGCGTAGCCCCACAGACCTGGGGGCTGCAGGCTTTCCTGTTGCCTTCAGCCTCGACACCACCCTTTCCCACTTGGCACCGCGCCAGGCCCAAAACTGGCCATCTGTCTGGAGATTGGTCCCACGCCCAAAGAGCCAGCTGGGAAAACTATGCCTTGTTCTAAAGCTCTTTGGGAACCGCTTGCGTACCCCCACAGACCTCGGGGCTGCAGGCTTTCCTGCTGCCTTCAGCCTCAAAACCACCCTTTCCCACTTGGCGCCACGCCAGGCCCAAAAATGGCCATCTGTCTGGAAATTGGTCACACGCCAAAAGAGCCTGCAGGGAAAAATATGCCTTGTTCTAAAGCTCTTTGGGAACCGCTTGCGTAGCCCCACACACCTGGGGGCTGCAGGCTTTCCTGCTGCCTTCAGCCTCAAAACCACCCTTTCCCACTTGGCGCCGCGCCAGGCACAAAAATGGCCTTATCTCTGGAGATTGGTCCCACGTCCAAAGAGCCAGCAGGGAAAATTATGCCTTGTTCTAAAGCTCTTTGGGAACCGCTTGCGTAGCCCCACAGACCAGGGCGCTGCAGGCTTTCCTGCTGCCTTCAGCCTCAAAACCACCCTTTCCCACTTGGCACCGCGCCAGGCCCAAAAATGGCCATCTGTCTGGAGATGGGTGCCACGCCCAAAGAGCCAGCAGGGAAAACTATGCCTTGTTCTAAAGCTCTTTGGGAACCGCTTGCGTAACCCCACACACCTGGGGGCTGCAGGCTTTCCTGCTGCCTTCAGCCTCAAAACCACCCTTTCCCACTTGGTGCCGCGCCAGGCCCAAAAATGGCCATCTGTCTGGAGACTAGTCTCACGCCCAAAGAGCCAGCAGGGAAAACTATGCCTTGTTCTAAAGCTCTTTGGGAACCGCTTGCGTAGCCCCACACACCTGGGGGCTGCAGGCTTTCCTGCTGCCTTCAGCCTCAAAACCACCCTTTCTCACTTGGCGCCGCGCCAGGCACAAAAATGGCCATCTGTCTGGAAATTGGTCCCACGCCCAAAGAGGCAGCAGGAAAAACTATGCCTTGTTCTCAAGCTCTTTGGGAACCGCTTGCGTAGCCCCACACACCTGGGGGCTGCAGGCTTTCCTGCTGCCTTCAGCCTCAAAACCACCCTTTCCCACTTGGCGCCGCGCCAGGCACAAAAATGGCCATCTGTCTGGAAATTGGTCCCACGTCCAAAGAGCCAGCAGGGAAAATTATGCCTTGTTCTAAAGCTCTTTGGGAACCGCTTGCATAGCCCCACAGACCAGGGCGCTGCAGGCTTTCCTGCTGCCTTCAGCCTCAAAACCACCCTTTCCCACTTGGCACCGCGCCAGGCCCAAAAATGGCCATCTGTCTGGAGATGGGTGCCACGCCCAAAGAGCCAGCAGGGAAAACTATGCCTTGTTCTAAAGCTCTTTGGGAACCGCTTGCGTAACCCCACACACCTGGGGGCTGCAGGCTTTCCTGCTGCCTTCAGCCTCAAAACCACCCTTTCCCACTTGGTGCCGCGCCAGGCCCAAAAATGGCCATCTGTCTGGAGATTGGTCCCACGCCCAAAGAGCCAGCAGGGAAAAATATGCCTTGTTCTAAAGGTCTTTCGGAACCGCTTGCGTAGCCCCACAGACCTGGGGGCTGCAGGCTTTCCTGCTGCCTTCAGCCTCAAAACCACCCTTTCCCACTTGGCGCCGCGCCAGACACAAAAATGGCCATATGGCTGGAGATGGGTCCCACGCCCAAAGAGCCAGCAGGGAAAACTATGCCTTGTTCTAAAGCTCTTTGGGAACCGCTTGCGTAGCCCCACAGACCTGGGGGCTGCAGGCTTTCCTGCTGCCTTCAGCCTCAAAACCACCCTTTCCCACTTGGTGCCGCACCAGGCCCAAAAATGGCCATCTGTCTGGAGACTAGTCTCACGCCCAAAGAGCCAGCAGGGAAAACTATGCCTTGTTCTAAAGCTCTTTGGGAACCGCTTGCGTAGCCCCACACACCTGGGGGCTGCAGGCTTTCCTGCTGCCTTCAGCCTCAAAACCACCCTTTCCCACTTGGCGCCGCGCCAGGCACAAAAATGGCCTTATCTCTGGAGATTGGTCCCACGTCCAAAGAGCCAGCAGGGAAAATTATGCCTTGTTCTAAAGCTCTTTGGGAACCGCTTGCGTAGCCCCACAGACCTGGGGGCTGCAGGCTTTCCTGCTGCCTTCAGCCTCAAAACCACCCTTTCTCACTTGGCGCCGCGCCAGGCACAAAAATGGCCATCTGTCTGGAAATTGGTCCCACGCCCAAAGAGCCAGCAGGAAAAACTATGCCTTGTTCTCAAGCTCTTTGGGAACCGCTTGCGTAGCCCCACACACCTGGGGGCTGCAGGCTTTCCTGCTGCCTTCAGCCTCAAAACCACCCTTTCCCACTTGGTGCCGCGCCAGGCCCAAAAATGGCCATCTGTCTGGAGATTGGTCCCACGCCCAAAGAGCCAGCAGGGAAAAATATGCCTTGTTCTAAAGGTCTTTCGGAACCGCTTGCGTAGCCCCACAGACCTGGGGGCTGCAGGCTTTCCTGCTGCCTTCAGCCTCAAAACCACCCTTTCCCACTTGGCGCCGCGCCAGACACAAAAATGGCCATATGGCTGGAGATGGGTCCCACGCCCAAAGAGCCAGCAGGGAAAACTATGCCTTGTTCTAAAGCTCTTTGGGAACCGCTTGCGTAGCCCCACACACCTGGGGGCTGCAGGCTTTCCTGCTGCCTTCAGCCTCAAAACCACCCTTTCCCACTTGGTGCCGCACCAGGCCCAAAAATGGCCATCTGTCTGGAGACTAGTCTCACGCCCAAAGAGCCAGCAGGGAAAACTATGCCTTGTTCTAAAGCTCTTTGGGAACCGCTTGCGTAGCCCCACACACCTGGGGGCTGCAGGCTTTCCTGCTGCCTTCAGCCTCAAAACCACCCTTTCCCACTTGGCGCCGCGCCACACACAAAAATGGCCATCTCTCTGGAGATTGGTCCCACGCCGAAAGAGTCAGCAGGGAAAAATATGCCTTGTTCTAAAGCTCTTTGGGAACTGCTTGCGTAGCCCCACACACCTGGGGGCTGCAGGCTTTCCTGCTGCCTTCAGCCTCAAAACCACCCTTTCCCACTTGGCGCTGCGCCAGGCCCAAAAATGGCCATCTGTCTGGAGATTGGTCCCACGCCCAAAGAGCCAGCAGGGAAAACTATGCCTTGTTCTAAAGCTCTTTGGGAACCGCTTGCTTAGCCCCACACACCTGGGGGCTGCAGGCTTTCCTGCTGCCTTCAGCCTCAAAACCACCCTTTCCCACTTGGCGCCGCGCCAGGCACAAAAATGGCCATCTGTCTGGAGACTGGTCCCACGCCCAAAGAGCCAGCAGGGAAAACTATGCCTTGTTCTATATCTCTTTGAGAACCGCTTGCGTAGCCCCACAGACCTGGGGGCTGCAGGCTTTCCTGCTGCCTTCAGCCCACTTGGTGCCGTGCCAGGCTCAAAAATGGAGACATCCCTGGAGAATGGAACCACGCCCAAAGAGCCAGCAGGGAAAACTATGCCTTGTTCTAAAGCTCTTTGGGAACCGCTTGCGTAGCCCCACAGACCTGGGGGCTGCAGGCTTTCCTGCTGCCTTCAGCCTCAAAACCACCCTTTCCCACTTGGCGCCGCGCCAGGCACAAAAATGGCCATCTGTCTGGAGATTGGTCCCACGCCCAAAGAGCCAGCAGGGAAAACTATGCCTTGTTCTAAAGCTCTTTGGGAACAGCTTGCGTAGCCCCACAGACCTGGGGGCTGCAGGCTTTCCTGCTGCCTTCAGCCTCAAAACCACCCTTTCCCACTTGGCGCCGCGCCAGGCCGAAAAAAGGCTATCTGTCTGGAGATTGGTCCCACGCCCAAAGAGCCAGCAGGGAAAACTATGCCTTGTTCTATAGCTCTTTGGGAACCGCTTGCGTAGCCCCACACACCTGGGGACTGCAGGCTTTCCTGCTGCCTTCAGGCTCAAAAAAATCCTTTCCCACGTGGCGCCGCGCCAGGCCCAAAAATGGCCATCTGTCTGGAGATTGGTCCCACGCCCAAAGAGCCAGCAGGGAAAACTATGCCTTGTTCTAAAGCTCTTTGGGAACCGCTTGCGTAGCCCCACAGACCTGGGGGCTGCAGGCTTTCCTGCTGCCTTCAGCCTCGACACCACCCTTTCCCACTTGGCACCGCGCCAGGCCCAAAACTGGCCATCTGTCTGGAGATTGGTCCCACGCCCAAAGAGCCAGCAGGGAAAACTATGCCTTGTTCTAAAGCTCTTTGGGAACCGCTTGCGTACCCCCACAGACCTCGGGGCTGCAGGCTTTCCTGCTGCCTTCAGCCTCAAAACCACCCTTTCCCACTTGGCGCCGCGCCAGGCCCAAAAATGGCCATCTGTCTGGAAATTGGTCACACGCCCAAAGAGCCTGCAGGGAAAAATATGCCTTGTTCTAAAGCTCTTTGGGAACCGCTTGCGTAGCCCCACACACCTGGGGGCTGCAGGCTTTCCTGCTGCCTTCAGCCTCAAAACCACCCTTTCCCACTTGGCGCCGCGCCAGGCACAAAAATGGCCTTATCTCTGGAGATTGGTCCCACGTCCAAAGAGCCAGCAGGGAAAATTATGCCTTGTTCTAAAGCTCTTTGGGAACCGCTTGCGTAGCCCCACAGACCTGGGGGCTGCAGGCTTTCCTGCTGCCTTCAGCCTCAAAACCACCCTTTCTCACTTGGCGCCGCGCCAGGCACAAAAATGGCCATCTGTCTGGAAATTGGTCCCACGCCCAAAGAGCCAGCAGGAAAAACTATGCCTTGTTCTCAAGCTCTTTGGGAACCGCTTGCGTAGCCCCACACACCTGGGGGCTGCAGGCTTTCCTGCTGCCTTCAGCCTCAAAACCACCCTTTCCCACTTGGCGCCGCGCCAGGCACAAAAATGGCCATCTGTCTGGAAATTGGTCCCACGTCCAAAGAGCCAGCAGGGAAAATTATGCCTTGTTCTAAAGCTCTTTGGGAACCGCTTGCATAGCCCCACAGACCAGGGCGCTGCAGGCTTTCCTGCTGCCTTCAGCCTCAAAACCACCCTTTCCCACTTGGCGCCGCGCCAGGCCCAAAAATGGCCATCTGTCTGGAGATTGGTCCCACGCCCAAAGAGCCAGCAGGGAAAACTATGCCTTGTTCTAAAGCTCTTTGGGAACCGCTTGCGTAGCCCCACAGACCTGGGGGCTGCAGGCTTTCCTGCTGCCTTCAGCCTCAAAACCACCCTTTCCCACTTGGCAACGCGCCAGGCCCAAAAATGGCCATCTGTCTGGAGATGGGTGCCACGCCCAAAGAGCCAGCAGGGAAAACTATGCCTTGTTCTAAAGCTCTTTGGGAACCGCTTGCGTAGCCCCACAGACCTGGGGGCTGCAGGCTTTCCTGCTGCCTTCAGCCTCAAAACCACCCTTTCCCACTTGGTGCCGCACCAGGCCCAAAAATGGCCATCTGTCTGGAGACTAGTCTCACGCCCAAAGAGCCAGCAGGGAAAACTATGCCTTGTTCTAAAGCTCTTTGGGAACCGCTTGCGTAGCCCCACACACCTGGGGGCTGCAGGCTTTCCTGCTGCCTTCAGCCTCAAAACCACCCTTTCCCACTTGGCGCCGCGCCACACACAAAAATGGCCATCTCTCTGGAGATTGGTCCCACGCCCAAAGAGTCAGCAGGGAAAAATATGCCTTGTTCTAAAGCTCTTTGGGAACTGCTTGCGTAGCCCCACACACCTGGGGGCTGCAGGCTTTCCTGCTGCCTTCAGCCTCAAAACCACCCTTTCCCACTTGGCGCTGCGCCAGGCCCAAAAATGGCCATCTGTCTGGAGATTGGTCCCACGCCCAAAGAGCCAGCAGGGAAAACTATGCCTTGTTCTAAAGCTCTTTGGGAACCGCTTGCTTAGCCCCACACACCTGGGGGCTGCAGGCTTTCCTGCTGCCTTCAGCCTCAAAACCACCCTTTCCCACTTGGCGCCGCGCCAGGCACAAAAATGGCCATCTGTCTGGAGACTGGTCCCACGCCCAAAGAGCCAGCAGGGAAAACTATGCCTTGTACTATATCTCTTTGAGAACCGCTTGCGTAGCCCCACAGACCTGGGGGCTGCAGGCTTTCCTGCTGCCTTCAGCCCACTTGGTGCCGTGCCAGGCTCAAAAATGGAGACATCCCTGGAGAATGGAACCACGCCCAAAGAGCCAGCAGGGAAAACTATGCCTTGTTCTAAAGCTCTTTGGGAACCGCTTGCGTAGCCCCACAGACCTGGGGGCTGCAGGCTTTCCTGCTGCCTTCAGCCTCAAAACCACCCTTTCCCACTTGGCGCCGCGCCAGGCACAAAAATGGCCATCTGTCTGGAGATTGGTCCCACGCCCAAAGAGCCAGCAGGGAAAACTATGCCTTGTTCTAAAGCTCTTTGGGAACAGCTTGCGTAGCCCCACACACCTGGGGGCTGCAGGCTTTCCTGCTGCCTTCAGCCTCAAAACCACCCTTTCCCACTTGGCGCCGCGCCAGGCCGAAAAAAGGCCATCTGTCTGGAGATTGGTCCCACGCCCAAAGAGCCAGCAGGGAAAACTATGCCTTGTTCTATAGCTCTTTGGGAACCGCTTGCGTAGCCCCACACACCTGGGGACTGCAGGCTTTCCTGCTGCCTTCAGGCTCAAAAAAATCCTTTCCCACGTGGCGCCGCGCCAGGCCCAAAAATGGCCATCTGTCTGGAGATTGGTCCCACGCCCAAAGAGCCAGCAGGGAAAACTATGCCTTGTTCTAAAGCTCTTTGGGAACCGCTTGCGTAGCCCCACAGACCTGGGGGCTGCAGGCTTTCCTGCTGCCTTCAGCCTCGACACCACCCTTTCCCACTTGGCACCGCGCCAGGCCCAAAACTGGCCATCTGTCTGGAGATTGGTCCCACGCCCAAAGAGCCAGCAGGGAAAACTATGCCTTGTTCTAAAGCTCTTTGGGAACCGCTTGCGTACCCCCACAGACCTCGGGGCTGCAGGCTTTCCTGCTGCCTTCAGCCTCAAAACCACCCTTTCCCACTTGGCGCCGCGCCAGGCCCAAAAATGGCCATCTGTCTGGAAATTGGTCACACGCCAAAAGAGCCTGCAGGGAAAAATATGCCTTGTTCTAAAGCTCTTTGGGAACCGCTTGCGTAGCCCCACACACCTGGGGGCTGCAGGCTTTCCTGCTGCCTTCAGCCTCAAAACCACCCTTTCCCACTTGGCGCCGCGCCAGGCACAAAAATGGCCTTATCTCTGGAGATTGGTCCCACGTCCAAAGAGCCAGCAGGGAAAATTATGCCTTGTTCTAAAGCTCTTTGGGAACCGCTTGCGTAGCCCCACAGACCTGGGGGCTGCAGGCTTTCCTGCTGCCTTCAGCCTCAAAACCACCCTTTCTCACTTGGCGCCGCGCCAGGCACAAAAATGGCCATCTGTTTGGAAATTGGTCCCACGCCCAAAGAGCCAGCAGGAAAAACTATGCCTTGTTCTCAAGCTCTTTGGGAACCGCTTGCGTAGCCCCACACACCTGGGGGCTGCAGGCTTTCCTGCTGCCTTCAGCCTCAAAACCACCCTTTCCCACTTGGCGCCGCGCCAGGCACAAAAATGGCCATCTGTCTGGAAATTGGTCCCACGTCCAAAGAGCCAGCAGGGAAAATTATGCCTTGTTCTAAAGCTCTTTGGGAACCGCTTGCATAGCCCCACAGACCAGGGCGCTGCAGGCTTTCCTGCTGCCTTCAGCCTCAAAACCACCCTTTCCCACTTGGCGCCGCGCCAGGCACAAAAATGGCCATCTGTCTGGAGATTGGTCCCACGCCCAAAGAGCCAGCAGGGAAAACTATGCCTTGTTCTAAAGCTCTTTGGGAACCGCTTGCGTAGCCCCACACACCTGGGGGCTGCAGGCTTTCCTGCTGCCTTCAGCCTCAAAACCACCCTTTCCCACTTGGCACCGCGCCAGGCCCAAAAATGGCCATCTGTCTGGAGATGGGTGCCACGCCCAAAGAGCCAGCAGGGAAAACTATGCCTTGTTCTAAAGCTCTTTGGGAACCGCTTGCGTAGCCCCACACACCTGGGGGCTGCAGGCTTTCCTGCTGCCTTCAGCCTCAAAACCACCCTTTCCCACTTGGTGCCGCGCCAGGCCCAAAAATGGCCATCTGTCTGGAGATTGGTCCCACGCCCAAAGAGCCAGCAGGGAAAACTATGCCTTGTTCTAAAGCTCTTTGGGAACCGCTTGCGTAGCCCCACACACCTGGGGGCTGCAGGCTTTCCTGCTGCCTTCAGCCTCAAAACCACCCTTTCCCACTTGGCAACGCGCCAGGCCCAAAAATGGCCATCTGTCTGGAGACTGGTCCCACGTCCAAAGAGCCAGCAGGGAAAACTATGCCTTGTTCTAAAGCTCTTTGGGAACCGCTTGCGTAGCCCCACACACCTGGGGGCTGCAGGCTTTCCTGCTGCCTTCAGCCTCAAAACCACCCTTTCCCACTTGGTGCCGCACCAGGCCCAAAAATGGCCATCTGTCTGGAGACTACTCTCACGCCCAAAGAGCCAGCAGGGAAAACTATGCCTTGTTCTAAAGCTCTTTGGGAACCGCTTGCGTAGCCCCACACACCTGGGGGCTGCAGGCTTTCCTGCTGCCTTCAGCCTCAAAACCACCCTTTCCCACTTGGCGCCGCGCCACACACAAAAATGGCCATCTCTCTGGAGATTGGTCCCACGCCCAAAGAGTCAGCAGGGAAAAATATGCCTTGTTCTAAAGCTCTTTGGGAACTGCTTGCGTAGCCCCACACACCTGGGGGCTGCAGGCTTTCCTGCTGCCTTCAGCCTCAAAACCACCCTTTCCCACTTGGCGCTGCGCCAGGCCCAAAAATGGCCATCTGTCTGGAGATTGGTCCCACGCCCAAAGAGCCAGCAGGGAAAACTATGCCTTGTTCTAAAGCTCTTTGGGAACCGCTTGCTTAGCCCCACACACCTGGGGGCTGCAGGCTTTCCTGCTGCCTTCAGCCTCAAAACCACCCTTTCCCACTTGGCGCCGCGCCAGGCACAAAAATGGCCATCTGTCTGGAGACTGGTCCCACGCCCAAAGAGCCAGCAGGGAAAACTATGCCTTGTTCTATATCTCTTTGAGAACCGCTTGCGTAGCCCCACAGACCTGGGGGCTGCAGGCTTTCCTGCTGCCTTCAGCCCACTTGGTGCCGTGCCAGGCTCAAAAATGGAGACATCCCTGGAGAATGGAACCACGCCAGAAGAGCCAGCAGGGAAAACTATGCCTTGTTCTAAAGCTCTTTGGGAACCGCTTGCGTAGCCCCACACACCTGGGGGCTGCAGGCTTTCCTGCTGCCTTCAGCCTCAAAACCACCCTTTCCCACTTGGCGCCGCGCCAGGCACAAAAATGGCCATCTGTCTGGAGATTGGTCCCACGCCCAAAGAGCCAGCAGGGAAAACTATGCCTTGTTCTAAAGCTCTTTGGGAACAGCTTGCGTAGCCCCACACACCTGGGGGCTGCAGGCTTTCCTGCTGCCTTCAGCCTCAAAACCACCCTTTCCCACTTGGCGCCGCGCCAGGCCGAAAAAAGGCCATCTGTCTGGAGATTGGTCCCACGCCCAAAGAGCCAGCAGGGAAAACTATGCCTTGTTCTATAGCTCTTTGGGAACCGCTTGCGAAGCCCCACAGACCTGGGGGCTGCAGGCTTTCCTGCTGCCTTCAGCCTCAAAACCACCCTTTTGCACTTGGCGCCGCGCCAGACACAAAAATGGCCATCTGTCTGGAGATTGGTCCCACGCCCAAAGAGCCAGCAGGGAAAACTATGCCTTGTTCTATAGCTCTTTGGAAACCGCTTGCGTAGCCCCACAGACCTGGGGGCTGCAGGCTTTCCTGCTGCCTTCAGCCTCAAAAGCACCCTTTCCCACTTGGCGCTGCGCCAGGCCCAAAAATGGCCATCTGTCTGGAGATTGGTCCCCCGCCCAAAGAGCCAGCAGGGAAAGTTATGCCTTGTTCTATAGCTCTTTGGGAACCGCTTGCGTAGCCCCACACACCTGGGGGCTGCAGGCTTTCCTGCTGCCTTCAGCCTCAAAACCACCCTTTCCCACTTGGCGCCGCGCCAGGCACAAAAATGGCCTTATCTGTGGAGATTGGTCCCATGCCCAAAGAGCCAGCAGGGAAAACTATGCCTTGTTCTATAGCTCCTTGGGAACCGCTTGCGTAGCCCCACACACCTGGGGGCTGCAGGCTTTCCTGCTGCCTTCAGCCTCGAAACCACCCATTTGCACTTGGCGTCACGCCAGGCCCAAAAATGGCCATCTGTCTGGAGATTGGTCCCACGCCCAAAGAGCCAGCAGGGAAAACTATGCCTTGTTCTAAAGCTCTTTGGGAACCGCTTGCGTAGCCCCACAGACCTGGGGGCTGCAGGCTTTCCTGCTGCCTTCAGCCTCAAAACCACCCTTTCCCACTTGGCGCCGCGCCAGGCCGAAAAAAGGCCATCTGTCTGGAGATTGGTCCCACGCCCAAAGAGCCAGCAGGGAAAACTATGCCTTGTTCTATAGCTCTTTGGGAACCGCTTGCGAAGCCCCACAGACCTGGGGGCTGCAGGCTTTCCTGCTGCCTTCAGCCTCAAAACCACCCTTTTGCACTTGGCGCCGCGCCAGACACAAAAATGGCCATCTGTCTGGAGATTGGTCCCACGCCCAAAGAGCCAGCAGGGAAAACTATGCCTTGTTCTATAGCTCTTTGGAAACCGCTTGCGTAGCCCCACAGACCTGGGGGCTGCAGGCTTTCCTGCTGCCTTCAGCCTCAAAAGCACCCTTTCCCACTTGGCGCTGCGCCAGGCCCAAAAATGGCCATCTGTCTGGAGATTGGTCCCCCGCCCAAAGAGCCAGCAGGGAAAACTATGCCTTGTTCTATAGCTCTTTGGGAACCGCTTGCGTAGCCCCACAGAGCTGGGGGCTGCAGGCTTTCCTGCTGCCTTCAGCCTCAAAACCACCCTTTCCCACTTGGCGCCGCGCCAGGCACAAAAATGGCCTTATCTGTGGAGATTGGTCCCATGCCCAAAGAGCCAGCAGGGAAAACTATGCCTTGTTCTATAGCTCTTTGGGAACCGCTTGCGTAGCCCCACAGACCTGGGGGCTGCAGTCTTTCCTGCTGCCTTCAGCCTCGAAACCACCCATTTGCACTTGGCGTCACGCCAGGCCCAAAAATGGCCATCTGTCTGGAGATTGGTCCCACGCCCAAAGAGCCAGCAGGGAAAACTATGCCTTGTTCTAAAGCTCTTTGGGAACCGCTTGCGTAGCCCCACACACCTGGGGGCTGCAGGCTTTCCTGCTGCCTTCAGCCTCAAAACCACCCTTTCCCACTTGGCGCCGCGCCAGGCGGAAAAAAGGCCATCTGTCTGGAGATTGGACCCACGCCCAAAGAGCCAGCAGGGAAAACTATGCCTTGTTCTATAGCTCTTTGGGAACCGCTTGCGTAGCCCCACACACCTGGGGGCTGCAGGCTTTCCTGCTGCCTTCAGCCTCAAAACCACCCTTTTGCACTTGGCGCCGCGCCAGACACAAAAATGGCCATCTGTCTGGAGATTGGTCCCACGCCCAAAGAGCCAGCAGGGAAAACTATGCCTTGTTCTATAGCTCTTTGGAAACCGCTTGCGTAGCCCCACACACCTGGGGGCTGCAGGCTTTCCTGCTGCCTTCAGCCTCAAAAGCACCCTTTCCCACTTGGCGCTGCGCCAGGCCCAAAAATGGCCATCTGTCTGGAGATTGGTCCCCCGCCCAAAGAGCCAGCAGGGAAAACTATGCCTTGTTCTATAGCTCTTTGGGAACCGCTTGCGTAGCCCCACACACCTGGGGGCTGCAGGCTTTCCTGCTGCCTTCAGCCTCAAAACCACCCTTTCCCACTTGGCGCCGCGCCAGGCACAAAAATGGCCTTATCTGTGGAAATTGGTCCCATGCCCAAAGAGCCAGCAGGGAAAACTATGCCTTGTTCTATAGCTCTTTGGGAACCGCTTGCGTAGCCCCACAGACCTGGGGGCTGCAGGCTTTCCTGCTGCCTTCAGCCTCGAAACCACCCATTTGCACTTGGCGTCACGCCAGGCCCAAAAATGGCCATCCGTCTGGAGATTGGTCCCACGCCCAAAGAGCCAGCAGGGAAAACTATGCCTTGTTCTAAAGCTCTTTCGGAACCGCTTGCTTAGCCCCAAACACCTGGGGGCTGCAGGCTTTCCTGCTGCCTTCAGCCTCAAAACCACCCTTTCCCACTTGGCGCCGCTCCAGGCCCAAAAATGGCCATCTGTCTGGAGATTGGTCCCACGCCCAAAGAGCCAGCAGGGAAAACTATGCCTTGTTCTAAAGCTCTTTGGGAACCGCTTGCGTAGCCCCACACACCTGGGGGCTGCAGGCTTTCCTGCTGCCTTCAGCCTCAAAACCACCCTTTCCCACTTGGCGCCGCGCCAGGCACAAAAATGGCCTTATATGTGGAGATTGGTCCCATGCACAAAGAGCCAGCATGGAAAACTATGCCTTGTTCTAAAGCTCTTTGGAAACCACTTGCGTAGCCCCACACACCTGGGGGCTGCAGGCTTTCCTGCTGCCTTCAGCCTCAAAACCACCCTTTCCCACTTGGCACCGCGCTAGGAACAAAAATGGCCATACCTCTGGAGATTAGTCCCACGCCCAAAGAGCCAGCAGGGAAAACTATGCCTTGTTCTATAGCTCTTTGAGAACCGCTTGCGTAGCCCCACAGACCTGGGGGCTGCAGTCTTTCCTGCTGCCTTTATCCCACTTGGTGCCGTGCCAGGCTCAAGAATGGCTACATCCCTCGAGAATGGACCCACGCCCAAAGAGCCAGCAGGGAAAACTATGCCTTGTTCTAAAGCTCTTTGGGAACCGCTTGCGTAGCCCCACAGACATGGGGGCTGCAGGCTTTCCTGCTGCCTTCAGCCTCAAAACCACCCTTTCCCACTTGGCGCCGCACCAGGCCCAAAAATGGCCTTATCTGTGGAGATTGGTCCCATGCCCAAAGAGCCAGCAGGGAAAACTATGCCTTGTTCTATAGCTCTTTGGGAACCGCTTGCGTAGCCCCACAGACCTGGGGGCTGCAGGCTTTCCTGCTGCCTTCAGCCTCGTAACCACCCATTTGCACTTGGCGCCGCGCCAGGCCCAAATATGGCCATCTGTCTGGAGATTGGTCCCAGGCCGAAAGATGCAGCAGGGAAAAATATGCCTTGTTCTAAAGCTCCTTGGGAACCGCTTGCGTAGCCCCACAGACCTGGGGGCTGCAGGCTTTCCTGCTGCCTTCAGCCTCAAAACCACCCTTTCCCACTTGGCGCTGCGCCAGGCCCCAAAATGGCCATCTGTCTGAAGATTGGTCCCACGCCCAAAGAGCCAGCAGGGAAAACTATGCCTTGTTCTAAAGCTCTTTGGAAACCACTTGCGTAGCCCCACAGACCTGGGGGCTGCAGGCTTTCCTGCTGCCTTCAGCCTCAAAACCACCCTTTCCCACTTGTCACCGCGCTAGGAACAAAAATGGCCATACCTCTGGAGATTGGTCCCACGCCCAAAGAGCCAGCAGGGAAAACTATGCCTTGTTCTAAAGCTCTTTGGGAACCGCTTGCGTAGCCCCACACACCTGGGGGCTGCAGGCTTTCCTGCTGCCTTCAGCCTCAAAACCACCCTTTCCCACTTGGCGCCGCGCCACACACAAAAATGGCCATCTGTCTGGAGATTGGTCCCACGCCGAAAGAGTCAGCAGGGAAAAATATGCCTTGTTCTAAAGCTCTTTGGGAACCGCTTGCGTAGCCCCACAGACCTGGGGGCTGCAGGCTTTCCTGCTGCCTTCAGCCTCAAAACCACCCTTTCCCACTTGGCGCCGCACCAGACACAAAAATGGCCTTATCTCTGGAGATTGGTCCCATGCACAAAGAGCCAGCAGGGAAAACTATGCCTTGTTCTAAAGCTCTTTGGGAACCGCTTGCGTAGCCCCACAGACCTGGGGGCTGCAGGCTTTCCTGCTGCCTTCAGCCTCAAAACCACCCTTTCCCACTTGGCGTCACGCCAGGCCCAAAAATGGCCATCTGTCTGGAGATTGGTCCCACGCCCAAAGAGCCAGCAGGGAAAACTATGCCTTGTTCTAAAGCTCTTTGGGAAGCGCTTGTGTAGCCCCACACACCTGGGGGCTGCAGGCTTTCCTGCTGCCTTCAGCCTCAAAACCACCCTTTCCCACTTGGCTCCGCGCCAGGCACAAAAATGGCCATCTGTCTGGAGACTGGTCCCACGCCCAAAGAGCCAGCAGGGAAAACTATGCCTTGTTCTATAGCTCTTTGAGAACCGCTTGCGTAGCCCCACAGACCTGGGGGCTGCAGGCTTTCCTGCTGCCTTCAGCCCACTTGGTGCCGTGCCAGGCTCAAAAATGGCCACATCCCTCGAGAATGGACCCACGCCCAAAGAGCCAGCAGGGAAAACTATGCCTTGTTCTAAAGCTCTTTGGGAACCGCTTGCGTAGCCCCACACACCTGGGGGCTGCAGTCTTTCCTGCTGCCTTCAGCCTCAAAACCACCCTTTCCCACTTGGCGCCGCGCCAGGTACAAAAATGGCCATCTGTCTGGAGATTGGTCCCACGCCCAAAGAGCCAGCAGGGAAAACATGCCTTGTTCTAAAGCTCTTTGGGAACCGCTTGCGTAGCCCCACAGACCTGGGGGCTGCAGGCTTTCCTGCTGCCTTCAGACCACTTTGCGCCGCGCCAGACACAAAAATGGCCATCTGTCTGGAGATTGGTCCCACGCCGAAAGAGCCAGCAGGGAAAACTATGCCTTGTTCTAAAGCTCTTTGGGAACCGCTTGCGTAGCCCCACACACCTGGGGGCTGCAGGCTTTCCTGCTGCCTTCAGCCTCAAAACCACCCTTCCCACTTGGCGCCGCGCCACACACAAAAATGGCCATCTGTCTGGAGATTGGTCCCACGCCGAAAGAGTCAGCAGGGAAAAATATGCCTTGTTCTAAAGCTCTTTGGGAACCGCTTGCGTAGCCCCACACACCTGGGGGCTGCAGGCTTTCCTGCTGCCTTCAGCCTCAAAACCACCCTTTCCCACTTGGCGCCGCACCAGACACAAAAATGGCCTTATCTCTGGAGATTGGTCCCATGCACAAAGAGCCAGCATGGAAAACTATGCCTTGTTCTAAAGCTCTTTGGAAACCACTTGCGTAGCCCCACACACCTGGGGGCTGCAGGCTTTCCTGCTGCCTTCAGCCTCAAAACCACCCTTTCCCACTTGGCACCGCGCTAGGAACAAAAATGGCCATACCTCTGGAGATTAGTCCCACGCCCAAAGAGCCAGCAGGGAAAACTATGCCTTGTTCTATAGCTCTTTGAGAACCGCTTGCGTAGCCCCACAGACCTGGGGGCTGCAGTCTTTCCTGCTGCCTTTAGCCCACTTGGTGCCGTGCCAGGCTCAAGAATGGCTACATCCCTCGAGAATGGACCCACGCCCAAAGAGCCAGCAGGGAAAACTATGCCTTGTTCTAAAGCTCTTTGGGAACCGCTTGCGTAGCCCCACAGACATGGGGGCTGCAGGCTTTCCTGCTGCCTTCAGCCTCAAAACCACCCTTTCCCACTTGGCGCCGCACCAGACACAAAAATGGCCTTATCTGTGGAGATTGGTCCCATGCACAAAGAGCCAGCATGGAAAACTATGCCTTGTTCTAAAGCTCTTTGGAAACCACTTGCGTAGCCCACACACCTGGGGGCTGCAGGCTTTCCTGCTGCCTTCAGCCTCAAAACCACCCTTTCCCACTTGGCACCGCGCTAGGAACAAAAATGGCCATACCTCTGGAGATTAGTCCCACGCCCAAAGAGCCAGCAGGGGAAAACTATGCCTTGTTCTATAGCTCTTTGAGAACCGCTTGCGTAGCCCCACAGACCTGGGGCTGCAGTCTTTCCTGCTGCCTTTAGCCCACTTGGTGCCGTGCCAGGCTCAAGAATGGCTACATCCCTCGAGAATGGACCCACGCCCAAAGAGCCAGCAGGGAAAACTATGCCTTGTTCTAAGCTCTTTGGGAACCGCTTGCGTAGCCCCACAGACATGGGGGCCTGCAGGCTTTCCTGCTGCCTTCAGCCTCAAAACCACCCTTTCCCACTTGGCGCCGCGCCAGGCCCAAAAATGGCCTTATCTGTGGAGATTGGTCCATGCCCAAAGAGCCAGCAGGGAAAACTATGCCTTGTTCTATAGCTCTTTGGGAACCGCTTGCGTAGCCCCACAGACCTGGGGGCTGCAGGCTTTCCTGCTGCCTTCAGCCTCGTAACCACCCATTTGCACTTGGCGCCGCGCCAGGCCCAAATATGGCCATCTGTCTGGAGATTGGTCCCAGGCCGAAAGATGCAGCAGGGAAAAAATATGCCTTGTTCTAAAGCTCCTTGGAACCGCTTGCGTAGCCCCACAGACCTGGGGGCTGCAGCTTTCCTGCTGCCTTCAGCCTCAAAACCACCCTTTCCCACTTGGCGCTGCGCCAGGCCCCAAAATGGCCATCTGTCTGAAGATTGGTCCCACGTCCAAAGAGCCAGCAGGGAAAACTAATGCCTTGTTCTAAAGCTCTTTGGAAACCACTTGCGTAGCCCCACAGACCTGGGGCTGCAGGCTTTCCTGCTGCCTTCAGCCTCAAACCACCCTTTCCACTTGTCACCGCGCTAGGAACAAAAATGGCCATACCTCTGGAGATTGGTCCCACGCCCAAAGAGCCAGCAGGGAAAACTATGCCTTGTTCTAAAGCTCTTTGGGAACCGCTTGCGTAGCCCCACACACCTGGGGGCTGCAGGCTTTCCTGCTGCTTTCAGCCTCAAAACCACCCTTTCCCACTTGGCGCCGCGCCACACACAAAAATGGCCATCTGTCTGGAGATTGGTCCCACGCCGAAAGAGTCAGCAGGGAAAAATATGCCTTGTTCTAAAGCTCTTTGGGAACCGCTTGCGTAGCCCCACACACCTGGGGGCTGCAGGCTTTCCTGCTGCCTTCAGCCTCAAAACCACCCTTTCCCACTTGGCGCCGCACCAGACACAAAAATGGCCTTATCTCTGGAGATTGGTCCCATGCACAAAGAGCCAGCAGGGAAAACTATGCCTTGTTCTAAAGCTCTTTGGGAACCGCTTGCGTAGCCCCACAGACCTGGGGGCTGCAGGCTTTCCTGCTGCCTTCAGCCTCAAAACCACCCTTTCCCACTTGGCGTCACGCCAGGCCCAAAAATGGCCATCTGTCTGGAGATTGGTCCCACGCCCAAAGAGCCAGCAGGGAAAACTATGCCTTGTTCTAAAGCTCTTTGGGAAGCGCTTGTGTAGCCCCACACACCTGGGGGCTGCAGGCTTTCCTGCTGCCTTCAGCCTCAAAACCACCCTTTCCCACTTGGCTCCGCGCCAGGCACAAAAATGGCCATCTGTCTGGAGACTGGTCCCACGCCCAAAGAGCCAGCAGGGAAAACTATGCCTTGTTCTATAGCTCTTTGAGAACCGCTTGCGTAGCCCCACAGACCTGGGGGCTGCAGGCTTTCCTGCTGCCTTCAGCCCACTTGGTGCCGTGCCAGGCTCAAAAATGGCCACATCCCTCGAGAATGGACCCACGCCCAAAGAGCCAGCAGGGAAAACTATGCCTTGTTCTAAAGCTCTTTGGGAACCGCTTGCGTAGCCCCACACACCTGGGGGCTGCAGTCTTTCCTGCTGCCTTCAGCCTCAAAACCACCCTTTCCCACTTGGCGCCGCGCCAGGTACAAAAATGGCCATCTGTCTGGAGATTGGTCCCACGCCCAAAGAGCCAGCAGGGAAAACATGCCTTGTTCTAAAGCTCTTTGGGAACCGCTTGCGTAGCCCCACAGACCTGGGGGCTGCAGGCTTTCCTGCTGCCTTCAGACCACTTTGCGCCGCGCCAGACACAAAAATGGCCATCTGTCTGGAGATTGGTCCCACGCCGAAAGAGCCAGCAGGGAAAACTATGCCTTGTTCTAAAGCTCTTTGGGAACCGCTTGCGTAGCCCCACACACCTGGGGGCTGCAGGCTTTCCTGCTGCCTTCAGCCTCAAAACCACCCTTTCCCACTTGGCGCCGCGCCACACACAAAAATGGCCATCTGTCTGGAGATTGGTCCCACGCCGAAAGAGTCAGCAGGGAAAAATATGCCTTGTTCTAAAGCTCTTTGGGAACCGCTTGCGTAGCCCCACACACCTGGGGGCTGCAGGCTTTCCTGCTGCCTTCAGCCTCAAAACCACCCTTTCCCACTTGGCGCCGCACCAGACACAAAAATGGCCTTATCTCTGGAGATTGGTCCCATGCACAAAGAGCCAGCAGGGAAAACTATGCCTTGTTCTAAAGCTCTTTGGGAAACGCTTGCGTAGCCCCACACACCTGGGGGCTGCAGGCTTTCCTGCTGCCTTCAGCCTCAAAACCACCCTTTCCCACTTGGCGTCACGCCAGGCCCAAAAATGGCCATCTGTCTGGAGATTGGTCCCACGCCCAAAGAGCCAGCAGGGAAAACTATGCCTTGTTCTAAAGCTCTTTGGGAAGCGCTTGCGTAGCCCCACAGACCTGGGGGCTGCAGGCTTTCCTGCTGCCTTCAGCCTCAAAACCACCCTTTCCCACTTGGCGCTGCGCCAGGCCCCAAAATGGCCATCTGTCTGAAGATTGGTCCCACGTCCAAAGAGCCAGCAGGGAAAACTATGCCTTGTTCTAAAGCTCTTTGGAAACCACTTGCGTAGCCCCACAGACCTGGGGGCTGCAGGCTTTCCTGCTGCCTTCAGCCTCAAAACCACCCTTTCCCACTTGTCACCGCGCTAGGAACAAAAATGGCCATACCTCTGGAGATTGGTCCCACGCCCAAAGAGCCAGCAGGGAAAACTATGCCTTGTTCTAAAGCTCTTTGGGAACCGCTTGCGTAGCCCCACACACCTGGGGGCTGCAGGCTTTCCTGCTGCTTTCAGCCTCAAAACCACCCTTTCCCACTTGGCGCCGCGCCACACACAAAAATGGCCATCTGTCTGGAGATTGGTCCCACGCCGAAAGAGTCAGCAGGGAAAAATATGCCTTGTTCTAAAGCTCTTTGGGAACCGCTTGCGTAGCCCCACACACCTGGGGGCTGCAGGCTTTCCTGCTGCCTTCAGCCTCAAAACCACCCTTTCCCACTTGGCGCCGCACCAGACACAAAAATGGCCTTATCTCTGGAGATTGGTCCCATGCACAAAGAGCCAGCAGGGAAAACTATGCCTTGTTCTAAAGCTCTTTGGGAACCGCTTGCGTAGCCCCACAGACCTGGGGGCTGCAGGCTTTCCTGCTGCCTTCAGCCTCAAAACCACCCTTTCCCACTTGGCGTCACGCCAGGCCCAAAAATGGCCATCTGTCTGGAGATTGGTCCCACGCCCAAAGAGCCAGCAGGGAAAACTATGCCTTGTTCTAAAGCTCTTTGGGAAGCGCTTGTGTAGCCCCACACACCTGGGGGCTGCAGGCTTTCCTGCTGCCTTCAGCCTCAAAACCACCCTTTCCCACTTGGCTCCGCGCCAGGCACAAAAATGGCCATCTGTCTGGAGACTGGTCCCACGCCCAAAGAGCCAGCAGGGAAAACTATGCCTTGTTCTATAGCTCTTTGAGAACCGCTTGCGTAGCCCCACAGACCTGGGGGCTGCAGGCTTTCCTGCTGCCTTCAGCCCACTTGGTGCCGTGCCAGGCTCAAAAATGGCCACATCCCTCGAGAATGGACCCACGCCCAAAGAGCCAGCAGGGAAAACTATGCCTTGTTCTAAAGCTCTTTGGGAACCGCTTGCGTAGCCCCACACACCTGGGGGCTGCAGTCTTTCCTGCTGCCTTCAGCCTCAAAACCACCCTTTCCCACTTGGCGCCGCGCCAGGTACAAAAATGGCCATCTGTCTGGAGATTGGTCCCACGCCCAAAGAGCCAGCAGGGAAAACATGCCTTGTTCTAAAGCTCTTTGGGAACCGCTTGCGTAGCCCCACAGACCTGGGGGCTGCAGGCTTTCCTGCTGCCTTCAGACCACTTTGCGCCGCGCCAGACACAAAAATGGCCATCTGTCTGGAGATTGGTCCCACGCCGAAAGAGCCAGCAGGGAAAACTATGCCTTGTTCTAAAGCTCTTTGGGAACCGCTTGCGTAGCCCCACACACCTGGGGGCTGCAGGCTTTCCTGCTGCCTTCAGCCTCAAAACCACCCTTTCCCACTTGGCGCCGCGCCACACACAAAAATGGCCATCTGTCTGGAGATTGGTCCCACGCCGAAAGAGTCAGCAGGGAAAAATATGCCTTGTTCTAAAGCTCTTTGGGAACCGCTTGCGTAGCCCCACACACCTGGGGGCTGCAGGCTTTCCTGCTGCCTTCAGCCTCAAAACCACCCTTTCCCACTTGGCGCCGCACCAGACACAAAAATGGCCTTATCTCTGGAGATTGGTCCCATGCACAAAGAGCCAGCAGGGAAAACTATGCCTTGTTCTAAAGCTCTTTGGGAAACGCTTGCGTAGCCCCACACACCTGGGGGCTGCAGGCTTTCCTGCTGCCTTCAGCCTCAAAACCACCCTTTCCCACTTGGCGTCACGCCAGGCCCAAAAATGGCCATCTGTCTGGAGATTGGTCCCACGCCCAAAGAGCCAGCAGGGAAAACTATGCCTTGTTCTAAAGCTCTTTGGGAAGCGCTTGCGTAGCCCCACACACCTGGGGGCTGCAGGCTTTCCTGCTGCCTTCAGCCTCAAAACCACCCTTTCCCACTTGGCTCCGCGCCAGGCACAAAAATGGCCATCTGTCTGGAGACTGGTCCCACGCCCAAAGAGCCAGCAGGGAAAACTATGCCTTGTTCTATAGCTCTTTGAGAACCGCTTGCGTAGCCCCACAGACCTGGGGGCTGCAGGCTTTCCTGCTGCCTTCAGCCCACTTGGTGCCGTGCCAGGCTCAAAAATGGCCACATCCCTCGAGAATGGACCCACGCCGAAAGAGCCAGCAGGGAAAACTATGCCTTGTTCTAAAGCTCTTTGGGAACCGCTTGCGTAGCCCCACACACCTGGGGGCTGCAGTCTTTCCTGCTGCCTTCAGCCTCAAAACCACCCTTTCCCACTTGGCGCCGCGCCAGGTACAAAAATGGCCATCTGTCTGGAGATTGGTCCCACGCCCAAAGAGCCAGCAGGGAAAACATGCCTTGTTCTAAAGCTCTTTGGGAACCGCTTGCGTAGCCCCACAGACCTGGGGGCTGCAGGCTTTCCTGCTGCCTTCAGCCCACTTTGCGCCGCGCCAGACACAAAAATGGCCATCTGTCTGGAGATTGGTCCCACGCCGAAAGAGCCAGCAGGGAAAACTATGCCTTGTTCTCAAGCTCTTTGGGAACCGCTTGCGTAGCCCCACACACCTGGGGGCTGCAGGCTTTCCTGCTGCCTTCAGCCTCAAAACCACCCTTTCCCACATGGCGCCGCGCCAGGCCCAAAAATGGCCATATCTTTAGAGATTGGTCCCACGCCGAAAGAGCCAGCAGGGAAAACAATGCCTTGTTCTCAAGCTCTTTGGGAACCGCTTGCGTAGCCCCACACACCTGGGGGCTGCAGGCTTTCCTGCTGCCTTCAGCCTCAAAACCACCCTTTCCCACTTGGCGCCGCGCCAGGACCAAAAATGGCCATATCTTTGGAGATTGGTCCCATGCACAAAGAGCCAGCAGGGAAAACTATGCCTTGTTCTAAAGCTCTTTGGGAACTGCTTGCGTAGCCCCACAGACCTGGGGGCTGCAGGCTTTCCTGCTGCCTTCAGCCTCAAAACCATCCTTTTCCACTTGGCGTCACGCCAGGCCCAAAAATGGCCATCTGTCTGGAGATTGGTCCCACGCCCAAAGAGCCAGCTGGGAAAATTATGCCTTGTTCTAAAGCTCTTTGGGAACCGCTTGCGTAGCCCCACAGACCTGGGGGCTGCAGGCTTTCGTGCTGCCTTCAGCCTCAAAACCACCCTTTCCCACTTGGCACCGCACTAGGCCCAAAAATGGCCCTCTGTCTGGAGATTGGTCCCACGCCCAAAGAGCCAGCAGGGAAAACTATGCCTTGTTCTAAAGCTCTTTGGGAACCGCTTGCGTAGCCCCACAGACCTGGGGGCTGCAGGCTTTCCTGCTGCCTTCAGCCTCAAAACCACCCTTTCCCACTTGGCGCCGCGCTAAGCCCAAAAATGGCCATCTGTCTGGAGACTGGTCCCATGCACAAAGAGCCAGCAGGGAAAATTATGCCTTGTTCTATAGCTCTTTGGGAACCGCTTGCGTAGCCCCACACACGTGGGGGCTGCAGGCTTTCCTGCTGCCTTCAGCCTCAAAACCACCCTTTCCCACTTGGCGCCGCGCCAGGCCCAAAAATGGCCATCTGTCTGGAGATTGGTCTCACACCCAAAGAGCCAGCAGGGAAAACTATGCCTTGTTCTAAAGCTCTTTGGGAACCGCTTCCGTAGCCCCACAGACCTGGGGGCTGCAGGCTTTCCTGCTGCCTTCAGCCTCAAAACCACCCTTTCCCACTTGGCGCCGCGCCAGGCACAAAAATGGCCATCTGTCTGGAGATTGGTCCCACGCCCAAAGAGCCAGCAGGGAAAATTATGCCTTGTTCGAAAGCTCTTTGGGAACCGCTTGCGTAGTCCAACACACCTGGGGGCTGCAGGATTTCCTGCTGCCTTCAGCCTCAAAAGCACCCTTTCCTACTTGGCGCCGCGCCAGGCACAAAAATGGACATCTGTCTGGAGATTGGTCCCACGCCCAAAGAGCCAGCAGGCAAAACTATGCCTTGTTCTAAAGCTCTTTGGGAACCGCTTGCGTAGCCCCACACACCTGGGGGCTGCAGGCTTTCCTGCTGCCTTCAGACACAAAACCACCCTTTCCCACTTGGCGCCGCGCCAGGCACAAAAATGGCCATCTGTCTGGAGATTGGTCCCACGCCCAAAGAGCCCGCAGGGAAAACTATGCCTTGTTCTAAAGCTCTTTGGGAACCGCTTGCGTAGCCCCACACACCTGGGGGCTGCAGGCTTTCCTGCCTCCTTTAGCCTCAAAACCACCCTTTCCCACTTGGCGCCGCGCTAGGCCCAAAAATGGCCATCTGTCTGGAGATTGGTCCCATGCACAAAGAGCCAGCAGGGAAAACTATGCCTTGTTCTAAAGCTATTTGGGAACCGCTTGCGTAGCCCCACACACCTGGGGGCTGCAGGCTTTCGTGCTGCCTTCAGCCTCAAAACCACCCTTTCCCACTTGGCACCGCGCCAGGCCCAAAAATGGCCTTGTCTGTGGAGATGGGTCCCACGCCCAAAGAGCCAGCAGGGAAAACTATGCCTTGTTCTAAAGCTCTTTGGGAACCGCTTGCGTAGCCCCACACACCTGGGGGCTGCAGGCTTTCCTGCTGCCTTCAGCCTCAAAACCACCCTTTCCCACTTGGCGCCGCGCCAGGCTCAAAAATGGCCATCTGTCTGGAGATTGGTCCCACGCCCAAAGAGCCAGCAGGGAAAACTATGCCTTGTTCTAAAGCTCTTTGGGAACCGCTTGCGTAGCCCCACACACCTGGGGGCTGCAGGCTTTCCTGCTGCCTTCAGCCTCAAAACCACCCTTTCCCACTTGGCGCCGCGCCAGGCCCAAAAATGGCCATATGTCTGGAGATTGGTCCCACGCCCAAAGAGCCAGCAGGGAAAATTATGCCTTGTTCTAAAGCTCTTTGGGAACCGCTTCCGTAGCCCCACAGACCTGGGGGCTGCAGGCTTTCCTGCTGCCTTCAGCCTCAAAACCACCCTTTCCCACTTGGCGCCGCGCCAGGCCCAAAAATGGCCATCTGTCTGGAGATTGGTCCCACGCCCAAAGAGCCAGCAGGGAAAACTATGCCTTGTTCTATAGCCCTTTGGGAACCGCTTGCGTAGCCCCACAGACCTGGGGGCTGCAGGCTTTCCTGCTGCCTTCAGCCCACTTTGCGCCGCGCCAGGCCCAAAAATGGCCATCTGTCTGGAGATTGGTCCCACGCCGAAAGAGCCAGCAGGGAAAACTATGCCTTGTTCTCAAGCTCTTTGGGAACCGCTTGCGTAGCCCCACACACCTGGGGGCTGCAGGCTTTCCTGCTGCCTTCAGCCTCAAAACCACCCTTTCCCACTTGGCGCCGCGCCAGGCCCAAAAATGGCCATATCTTTGGAGATTGGTCCCACGCCGAAAGAGCCAGCAGGGAAAACTATGCCTTGTTCTCAAGCTCTTTGGGAACCGCTTGCGTAGCCCCACACACCTGGGGGCTGCAGGCTTTCCTGCTGCCTTCAGCCTCAAAACCACCCTTTCCCACTTGGCGCCGCGCCAGGCCCAAAAATGGCCATATCTTTGGAGATTGGTCCCATGCACAAAGAGCCAGCAGGGAAAACTATGCCTTGTTCTAAAGCTCTTTGGGAACCGCTTGCGTAGCCCTACAGACCTGGGGGCTGCAGGCTTTCCTGCTGCCTTCAGCCTCAAAACCACCCTTTTCCACTTGGCTTCACGCCAGGCCCAAAAATGGCCATCTGTCTGGAGATTGGTCCTACGCCCAAAGAGCCAGTAGGGAAAACTATGCCTTGTTCTAAAGCTCTTTGGGAACCGCTTGCGTAGCCCCACACACCTGGGGGCTGCAGGCTTTCCTGCTGCCTTCAGCCTCAAAACCACCCTTTCCCACTTGGCGCCGCGCCAGGCACAAAAATGGCCATCTGTCTGGAGATTGGTCCCACGCCCAAAGAGCCAGCAGGGAAAATTATGCCTTGTTCTAAAGCTCTTTGGGAACCGCTTGCGTAGCCCCACAGACCTGGGGGCTAAAGGCTTTCCTGCTGCCTTCAGCCTCAAAACCACCCTTTCCCACTTGGCACTGCGCCAGGCACGAAAATGAACATCTGTCTGGAGATTAGTCACACGCCCAAAGAGCCAGCAGGGAAAACTATGCCTTGTTCTAAAGCTCTTTGGGAACCGCTTGCGTAGCCCCAAAGACCTGGGGGCTGCAGGCTTTCCTGCTGCCTTCAGCCTCAAAACCACCCTTTCCCACTTGGCGCCGCGCCAGGCCCAAAAATGGCCATCTGTCTGGAGATTGGTCCCACGCCCAAAGAGCCAGCAGGGAAAACTATGCCTTGTTCTAAAGCTCCTTGGGAACCACTTGCGTAGCCCCACACACCTGGGGGCTGCAGGCTTTCCTGCTGCCTTCAGCCTCAAAACCACCCTTTCCCACTTGGCGCCGCGCCAGGCACAAAAATGGCCATACCTCTGGAGATTGGTCCCACGCCCAATGAGCCAGCAGGGAAAACTATGCCTTGTTCTAAAGCTCTTTGGGAACCGCTTGCGTAGCCCCACACACCTGGGGGCTGCAGGCTTTCCTGCTGCCTTCAGCTTCAAAACCACCCTTTTGCACTTGGCGTCACGCCAGGCCCAAAAATGGCCATCTGTCTGGAGATTGGTCCCATGCACAAAGAGCCAGCAGGGAAAACTATGCCTTGTTCTAAAGCTCTTTGGGAACCGCTTGCGTAGCCCCACAGACCTGGGGGCTGCAGGCTTTCCTGCTGCCTTCAGCCTCAAAACCACCCTTTCCCACTTGGCGCCGCGCCAGGCCCAAAAATGGCCATATGTCTGGAGATGGGTGCCACGCCCAAAGAGCCAGCAGGGAAAACTATGCCTTGTTCTAAAGCTCTTTGGGAACCGCTTGCGTAGCCCCACAGACCTGGGGGCTGCAGGCTTTCCTGCTGCCTTCAGCCTCAAAACCACCCTTTCCCACTTGGCGCCGCGCCAGGCCCCAAAATGGCCATCTGTCTGGAGATTGGTCCCACACCCAAAGAGCCAGCAGGGAAAACTATGCCTTGTTCTAAAGCTCTTTGGGAACCGCTTCCGTAGCCCCACAGACCTGGGGGCTGCAGGCTTTCCTGCTGCCTTCAGCCTCAAAACCACCCTTTTCCACTTGGCGTCACGCCAGGCCCAAAAATGGCCATCTGTCTGGAGATGGGTCCCACGCCCAAAGAGCCAGCAGGGAAAATTATGCCTTGTTCTAAAGCTCTTTGGGAACCGCTTGCGTAGCCCCACACACCTGGGGGCTGCAGGATTTCCTGCTGCCTTCAGCCTCAAAAGCACCCTTTCCTACTTGGCGCCGCGCCAGGCACAAAAATGGACATCTGTCTGGAGATTGGTCCCACGCCCAAAGAGCCAGCAGGGAAAACTATGCCTTGTTCTAAAGCTCTTTGGGAACCGCTTGCGTAGCCCCACACACCTGGGGGCTGCAGGCTTTCCTGCTGCCTTCAGACACAAAACCACCCTTTCCCACTTGGCGCCGCGCCAGGCACAAAAATGGCCATCTGTCTGGAGATTGGTCCCACGCCCAAAGAGCCAGCAGGGAAAACTATGCCTTGTTCTAAAGCTCTTTGGGAACCGCTTCCGTAGCCCCACAGACCTGGGGGCTAAAGGCTTTCCTGCTGCCTTAAGCCTCAAAACCACCCTTTCCCACTTGGCACTGCACTAGGCCCAAAAATGGCCATATCTCAGGAGATTGGTCCTACGCCCAAAGAGCCAGCAGGGAAAACTATGCCTTGTTCTAAAGCTCTTTGGGAACCGCTTGCGTAGCCCCACAGACCTGGGGGCTGCAGGCTTTCCTGCTGCCTTCAGCCTCAAAACCACCCTTTCCCACTTGGCGCCGCGCCAGGCCCAAAAATGGCCATCTGTCTGGAGATTGGTCCCATGCACAAAGAGCCAGCAGGGAAAACTATGCCTTGTTCTAAAGCTATTTGGGAACCGCTTGCGTAGCCCCACACACCTGGGGGCTGCAGGCTTTCCTGCTGCCTTCAGCCTCAAAACCACCCTTTCCCACTTGGCACCGCGCCAGGCCCAAAAATGGCCTTGTCTGAGGAGATGGGTCCCACGCCCAAAGAGCCAGCAGGGAAAACTATGCCTTGTTCTAAAGCTCTTTTGGAACCGCTTGCGTAGCCCCACACACCTGGGGGCTAAAGGCTTTGCTGCTGCCTTCAGCCTCAAAACCACCCTTTCTCACTTGGCGCCGCGCCAGGCACAAAAATGGCCATCTGTCTGGAGATTGGTCCCACGCCCAAAGAGCCAGCAGGCAAAACTATGCCTTGTTCTAAGGCTCTTTGGGAACCGCTTGCGTAGCCCCACAGACCAGGGCGCTGCAGGCTTTCCTGCTGCCTTCAGCCTCAAAACCACCCTTTCCCACTTGGCGCCGCGCCAGGCACAAAAATGGCCATCTGTCTGGAGATTGGTCCCACGCCCAAAGAGCCAGCAGGGAAAACTATGCCTTGTTCTATAGCTCTTTGGGAACCGCTTGCGTAGCCCCACACACCTGGGGGCTGCAGGCTTTCCTGCTGCCTTCAGCCTCAAAACCACCCTTTCCCACTTGGCGCCGCGCCAGACACAAAAATGGCCATATGGCTGGAGATTGGTCCCACGCACAAAGAGCCAGCAGGGAAAACTATGCCTTGTTCTAAAGCTCTTTGGGAACCGCTTGCGTAGCCCCACAGACCTGGGGGCTGCAGGCTTTCCTGCTGCCTTCAGCCTCAAAACCACCCTTTCCCACTTAGCGCCGCGCCAGGCACAAAAATGGACATCTGTCTGGAGATTAGTCCCACGCCCAAAGAGCCAGCAGGCAAAACTATGCCTTGTTCTAACGCTCTTTGGGAACCGCTTGCGTAGCCCCACAGACCTGGGGGCTGCAGGCTTTCCTGCTTCCTTCAGCCTCAAAACTACCCTTTCCCACTTGGCGCCGCGCCAGGCACAAAAATGGCCATCTGTCTGGAGATTGGTCCCACGCCCAAAGAGCCAGCAGGGAAAACTATGCCTTGTTCTAAAGCTCCTTGGGAACCGCTTGCGTAGCCCCACAGACCTGGGGGCTGCAGGCTTTCCTGCTGCCTTCAGCCTCAAAACCACCCTTTCCCACTTGGCGCCGCGCCAGGCACAAAAATGGCCATACCTCTGGAGATTGGTCCCACGCCCAAAGAGCCAGTAGGGAAAACTATGCCTTGTTCTAAAGCTCTTTGGGAACCGCTTGCGTAGCCCCACAGACCTGGGGGCTGCAGGCTTTCCTGCTGCCTTCAGCCTCAAAACCACCCTTTCCCACTTGGCACTGCGCCAGGCACGAAAATGAACATCTGTCTGGAGATTAGTCACACGCCCAAAGAGCCAGCAGGGAAAACTATGCCTTGTTCTAAAGCTCTTTGGGAACCGCTTGCGTAGCCCCAAAGACCTGGGGGCTGCAGGCTTTCCTGCTGCCTTCAGCCTCAAAACCACCCTTTCCCACTTGGCGCCGCGCCAGGCCCAAAAATGGCCATCTGTCTGGAGATTGGTCCCACGCCCAAAGAGCCAGCAGGGAAAACTATGCCTTGTTCTAAAGCTCCTTGGGAACCGCTTGCGTAGCCCCACAGAGCTGGGGGCTGCAGGCTTTCCTGCTGCCTTCAGCCTCAAAACCACCCTTTCCCACTTGGCGCCGCGCCAGGCACAAAAATGGCCATACCTCTGGAGATTGGTCCCACGCCCAATGAGCCAGCAGGGAAAACTATGCCTTGTTCTAAAGCTCTTTGGGAACCGCTTGCGTAGCCCCACACACCTGGGGGCTGCAGGCTTTCCTGCTGCCTTCAGCTTCAAAACCACCCTTTTGCACTTGGCGTCACGCCAGGCCCAAAAATGGCCATCTGTCTGGAGATTGGTCCCATGCACAAAGAGCCAGCAGGGAAAATTATGCCTTGTTCGAAAGCTCTTTGGGAACCGCTTGCGTAGCCCCACACACCTGGGGGCGGCAGGCTTTCCTGCTGCCTTCAGCCTCAAAACCACCCTTTCCCACTTGGCGCCGCTCCAGGCCCAAAAATGGCCATATCTCAGGAGATTGGTCCCACGCCCAAAGAGCCAGCAGGGAAAACTATGCCTTGTTCTAAAGCTCTTTGGGAACCGCTTGCGTAGCCCCACACACCTGGGGGCTGCAGGATTTCCTGCTGCCTTCAGCCTCAAAAGCACCCTTTCCTACTTGGCGCCGCGCCAGGCCCAAAAATGGCCATCTGTCTGGAGATTGGTCCCACGCCCAAAGAGCCAGCAGGGAAAACTATGCCTTGTTCTAAAGCTCTTTGGGAACCGCTTGCGTAGCCCCACACACCTGGGGGCTGCAGGCTTTCCTGCTGCCTTCAGACACAAAACCACCCTTTCCCACTTGGCGCCGCGCCAGGCCCCAAAATGGCCATCTGTCTGGAGATTGGTCCCACACCCAAAGAGCCAGCAGGGAAAACTATGCCTTGTTCTAAAGCTCTTTGGGAACCGCTTGCGTAGCCCCACACACCTGGGGGCTGCAGGATTTCCTGCTGCCTTCAGCCTCAAAAGCACCCTTTCCTACTTGGCGCCGCGCCAGGCACAAAAATGGACATCTGTCTGGAGATTGGTCCCACGCCCAAAGAGCCAGCAGGGAAAACTATGCCTTGTTCTAAAGCTCTTTGGGAACCGCTTGCATAGCCCCACACACCTGGGGGCTGCAGGCTTTCCTGCTGCCTTCAGACACAAAACCACCCTTTCCCACTTGGCGCCGCGCCAGGCACAAAAATGGCCATCTGTCTGGAGATTGGTCCCACGCCCAAAGAGCCAGCAGGGAAAACTATGCCTTGTTCTAAAGCTCTTTGGGAACCGCTTCCGTAGCCCCACAGACCTGGGGGCTAAAGGCTTTCCTGCTGCCTTCAGCCTCAAAACCACCCTTTCCCACTTGGCACTGCACTAGGCCCAAAAATGGCCATATCTCAGGAGATTGGTCCTACGCCCAAAGAGCCAGCAGGGAAAACTATGCCTTGTTCTAAAGCTCTTTGGGAACCGCTTGCGTAGCCCCACAGACCTGGGGGCTGCAGGCTTTCCTGCTGCCTTCAGCCTCAAAACCACCCTTTCCCACTTGGCGCCGCGCCAGGCCCAAAAATGGCCATCTGTCTGGAGATTGGTCCCATGCACAAAGAGCCAGCAGGGAAAACTATGCCTTGTTCTAAAGCTCTTTTGGAACCGCTTGCGTAGCCCCACAGACCTGGGGGCTAAAGGCTTTGCTGCTGCCTTCAGCCTCAAAACCACCCTTTCCCACTTGGCGCCGCGCCAGGCACAAAAATGGCCATCTGTCTGGAGATTGGTCCCACGCCCAAAGAGCCAGCAGGCAAAACTATGCCTTGTTCTAAGGCTCTTTGGGAACCGCTTGCGTAGCCCCACACACCTGGGGGCTGCAGGCTTTCCTGCTGCCTTCAGCCTCAAAACCACCCTTTCCCACTTGGCGCCGCGCCAGGCACAAAAATGGCCACATGGCTGGAGATGGGTCCCACGCCCAAAGAGCCAGCAGGGAAAACTATGCCTTGTTCTAAAGCTCTTTGGGACACGCTTGCGTAGCCCCACAGACCTGGGGGCTGCAGGCTTTCCTGCTGCCTTCAGCCTCAAAACCACCCTTTCCCACTTGGCGCCGCGCCAGACACAAAAATGGCCATATGGCTGGAGATTGGTCCCACGCACAAAGAGCCAGCAGGGAAAACTATGCCTTGTTCTAAAGCTCTTTGGGAACCGCTTGCGTAGCCCCACAGACCTGGGGGCTGCAGGCTTTCCTGCTGCCTTCAGCCTCAAAACCACCCTTTCCCACTTAGCGCCGCGCCAGGCACAAAAATGGACATCTGTCTGGAGATTGGTCCCACGCCCAAAGAGCCAGCAGGCAAAACTATGCCTTGTTCTAACGCTCTTTGGGAACCGCTTGCGTAGCCCCACAGACCTGGGGGCTGCAGGCTTTCCTGCTTCCTTCAGCCTCAAAACTACCCTTTCCCACTTGGCGCCGCGCCAGGCACAAAAATGGCCATCTGTCTGGAGATTGGTCCCACGCCCAAAGAGCCAGCAGGGAAAACTATGCCTTGTTCTAAAGCTCCTTGGGAACCGCTTGCGTAGCCCCACAGACCTGGGGGCTGCAGGCTTTCCTGCTGCCTTCAGCCTCAAAACCACCCTTTCCCACTTGGCGCCGCGCCAGGCACAAAAATGGCCATACCTCTGGAGATTGGTCCCACGCCCAAAGAGCCAGTAGGGAAAACTATGCCTTGTTCTAAAGCTCTTTGGGAACCGCTTGCGTAGCCCCACAGACCTGGGGGCTGCAGGCTTTCCTGCTGCCTTCAGCCTCAAAACCACCCTTTCCCACTTGGCACTGCGCCAGGCACGAAAATGAACATCTGTCTGGAGATTAGTCACACGCCCAAAGAGCCAGCAGGGAAAACTATGCCTTGTTCTAAAGCTCTTTGGGAACCGCTTGCGTAGCCCCAAAGACCTGGGGGCTGCAGGCTTTCCTGCTGCCTTCAGCCTCAAAACCACCCTTTCCCACTTGGCGCCGCGCCAGGCCCAAAAATGGCCATCTGTCTGGAGATTGGTCCCACGCCCAAAGAGCCAGCAGGGAAAACTATGCCTTGTTCTAAAGCTCCTTGGGAACCGCTTGCGTAGCCCCACAGAGCTGGGGGCTGCAGGCTTTCCTGCTGCCTTCAGCCTCAAAACCACCCTTTCCCACTTGGCGCCGCGCCAGGCACAAAAATGGCCATACCTCTGGAGATTGGTCCCACGCCCAATGAGCCAGCAGGGAAAACTATGCCTTGTTCTAAAGCTCTTTGGGAACCGCTTGCGTAGCCCCACACACCTGGGGGCTGCAGGCTTTCCTGCTGCCTTCAGCTTCAAAACCACCCTTTTGCACTTGGCGTCACGCCAGGCCCAAAAATGGCCATCTGTCTGGAGATTGGTCCCATGCACAAAGAGCCAGCAGGGAAAATTATGCCTTGTTCGAAAGCTCTTTGGGAACCGCTTGCGTAGCCCCACACACCTGGGGGCGGCAGGCTTTCCTGCTGCCTTCAGCCTCAAAAGCACCCTTTCCCACTTGGCGCCGCTCCAGGCCCAAAAATGGCCATATCTCAGGAGATTGGTCCCACGCCCAAAGAGCCAGCAGGGAAAACTATGCCTTGTTCTAAAGCTCTTTGGGAACCGCTTGCGTAGCCCCACACACCTGGGGGCTGCAGGATTTCCTGCTGCCTTCAGCCTCAAAAGCACCCTTTCCTACTTGGCGCCGCGCCAGGCCCCAAAATGGCCATCTGTCTGGAGATTGGTCCCACACCCAAAGAGCCAGCAGGGAAAACTATGCCTTGTTCTAAAGCTCTTTGGGAACCGCTTGCGTAGCCCCACACACCTGGGGGCTGCAGGATTTCCTGCTGCCTTCAGCCTCAAAAGCACCCTTTCCTACTTGGCGCCGCGCCAGGCACAAAAATGGACATCTGTCTGGAGATTGGTCCCACGCCCAAAGAGCCAGCAGGGAAAACTATGCCTTGTTCTAAAGCTCTTTGGGAACCGCTTGCATAGCCCCACACACCTGGGGGCTGCAGGCTTTCCTGCTGCCTTCAGACACAAAACCACCCTTTCCCACTTGGCGCCGCGCCAGGCACAAAAATGGCCATCTGTCTGGAGATTGGTCCCACGCCCAAAGAGCCAGCAGGGAAAACTATGCCTTGTTCTAAAGCTCTTTGGGAACCGCTTCCGTAGCCCCACAGACCTGGGGGCTAAAGGCTTTCCTGCTGCCTTCAGCCTCAAAACCACCCTTTCCCACTTGGCACTGCACTAGGCCCAAAAATGGCCATATCTCAGGAGATTGGTCCTACGCCCAAAGAGCCAGCAGGGAAAACTATGCCTTGTTCTAAAGCTCTTTGGGAACCGCTTGCGTAGCCCCACAGACCTGGGGGCTGCAGGCTTTCCTGCTGCCTTCAGCCTCAAAACCACCCTTTCCCACTTGGCGCCGCGCCAGGCCCAAAAATGGCCATCTGTCTGGAGATTGGTCCCATGCACAAAGAGCCAGCAGGGAAAACTATGCCTTGTTCTAAAGCTCTTTTGGAACCGCTTGCGTAGCCCCACAGACCTGGGGGCTAAAGGCTTTGCTGCTGCCTTCAGCCTCAAAACCACCCTTTCCCACTTGGCGCCGCGCCAGGCACAAAAATGGCCATCTGTCTGGAGATTGGTCCCACGCCCAAAGAGCCAGCAGGCAAAACTATGCCTTGTTCTAAGGCTCTTTGGGAACCGCTTGCGTAGCCCCACACACCTGGGGGCTGCAGGCTTTCCTGCTGCCTTCAGCCTCAAAACCACCCTTTCCCACTTGGCGCCGCGCCAGGCACAAAAATGGCCACATGGCTGGAGATGGGTCCCACGCCCAAAGAGCCAGCAGGGAAAACTATGCCTTGTTCTAAAGCTCTTTGGGACACGCTTGCGTAGCCCCACAGACCTGGGGGCTGCAGGCTTTCCTGCTGCCTTCAGCCTCAAAACCACCCTTTCCCACTTGGCGCCGCGCCAGACACAAAAATGGCCTTATCTGTGGACATTGGTCCCATGCATAAAGAGCCAGCAGGGAAAACTATGCCTTGTTCTAAAGCTCTTTGGGAACCGCTTGCGTAGCCCCACAGACCTGGGGGCTGCAGGCTTTCCTGCTGCCTTCAGCCTCAAAACCACCCTTTCCCACTTGGCGCCGCGCCACGCACAAAAATGGACATCTGTCTGGAGATTAGTCCCACGCCCAAAGAGCCAGCAGGGAAAACTATGCCTTGTTCTAACGCTCTTTGGGAACCGCTTGCGTAGCCCCACACACCTGGGGGCTGCAGGCTTTCCTGCTTCCTTCAGCCTCAAAACTACCCTTTCCCACTTGGCGCCGCGCCAGGCACAAAAATGGCCATCTGTCTGGAGATTGGTCCCACGCCCAAAGAGCCAGCAGGGAAAACTATGCCTTGTTCTAAAGCTCCTTGGGAACCGCTTGCGTAGCCCCACAGACCTGGGGGCTGCAGGCTTTCCTGCTGCCTTCAGCCTCAAAACCACCCTTTCCCACTTGGCGCCGCGCCAGGCACAAAAATGGCCATCTGTCTGGAGATTGGTCCCACGCCCAAAGAGCCAGCAGGGAAAACTATGGCTTGTTCTAAAGCTCTTTGGGAACCGCTTGCGTAGCCCCACAGACCTGGGGGCTGCAGGCTTTCCTGCTGCCTTCAGCCTCAAAACCACCCTTTCCCACTTGGCGGCGCTCTACGCCCAAAAATGGCCATCTGTCTGGAGATTGGTCCCACGCCCATAGAGCCAGGAGGGAAAACTACGCCTTGTTCTCAAGCTCTTTGGGAACCGCTTGCGTAGCCCCACACACCTGGGGGCTGCAGGCTTTCCTGCTGCCTTCAGCCTCAAAACCACCCTTTCCCACTTGGCGCCGCGCCAGGCCCAAAAATGGCCATCTGTCTGGAGATTGGTCCCATGCCCAAAGAGCCAGCAGGGAAAACTATGCCTTGTTCTAAAGCTCTTTGGGAACCGCTTGCGTAGCCCCACAGACCTGGGGGCTAAAGGCTTTCCTGCTGCCTTCAGCCTCAAAACCACCCTTTCCCACTTGGCACCGCGCTAGGAACAAAAATGGCCATATGGCTGGAGATTGGTCCCATGCCCAAAGAGCCAGCAGGGAAAACTATGCCTTGTTCTAAAGCTCTTTGGGAACCGCTTGCGTAGCCCCACACACCTGGGGGCTGCAGGCTTTCCTGCTGCCTTCAGCTTCAAAACCACCCTTTTGCACTTGGCGTCACGCCAGGCCCAAAAATGGCCATCTGTCTGGAGATTGGTCCCATGCACAAAGAGCCAGCAGGGAAAATTATGCCTTGTTCGAAAGCTCTTTGGGAACCGCTTGCGTAGCCCCACACACCTGGGGGCGGCAGGCTTTCCTGCTGCCTTCAGCCTCAAAACCACCCTTTCCCACTTGGCGCCGCTCCAGGCCCAAAAATGGCCATATCTCAGGAGATTGGTCCCACGCCCAAAGAGCCAGCAGGGAAAACTATGCCTTGTTCTAAAGCTCTTTGGGAACCGCTTGCGTAGCCCCACACACCTGGGGGCTGCAGGATTTCCTGCTGCCTTCAGCCTCAAAAGCACCCTTTCCTACTTGGCGCCGCGCCAGGCCCAAAAATGGCCATCTGTCTGGAGATTGGTCCCACGCCCAAAGAGCCAGCAGGGAAAACTATGCCTTGTTCTAAAGCTCTTTGGGAACCGCTTGCGTAGCCCCACACACCTGGGGGCTGCAGGCTTTCCTGCTGCCTTCAGACACAAAACCACCCTTTCCCACTTGGCGCCGCGCCAGGCCCCAAAATGGCCATCTGTCTGGAGATTGGTCCCACACCCAAAGAGCCAGCAGGGAAAACTATGCCTTGTTCTAAAGCTCTTTGGGAACCGCTTGCGTAGCCCCACACACCTGGGGGCTGCAGGATTTCCTGCTGCCTTCAGCCTCAAAAGCACCCTTTCCTACTTGGCGCCGCGCCAGGCACAAAAATGGACATCTGTCTGGAGATTGGTCCCACGCCCAAAGAGCCAGCAGGGAAAACTATGCCTTGTTCTAAAGCTCTTTGGGAACCGCTTGCATAGCCCCACACACCTGGGGGCTGCAGGCTTTCCTGCTGCCTTCAGACACAAAACCACCCTTTCCCACTTGGCGCCGCGCCAGGCACAAAAATGGCCATCTGTCTGGAGATTGGTCCCACGCCCAAAGAGCCAGCAGGGAAAACTATGCCTTGTTCTAAAGCTCTTTGGGAACCGCTTCCGTAGCCCCACAGACCTGGGGGCTGCAGGCTTTCCTGCTGCCTTCAGCCTCAAAACCACCCTTTCCCACTTGGCACTGCACTAGGCCCAAAAATGGCCATATCTCAGGAGATTGGTCCTACGCCCAAAGAGCCAGCAGGGAAAACTATGCCTTGTTCTAAAGCTCTTTGGGAACCGCTTGCGTAGCCCCACAGACCTGGGGGCTGCAGGCTTTCCTGCTGCCTTCAGCCTCAAAACCACCCTTTCCCACTTGGCGCCGCGCCAGGCCCAAAAATGGCCATCTGTCTGGAGATTGGTCCCATGCACAAAGAGCCAGCATGGAAAACTATGCCTTGTTCTAAAGCTCTTTTGGAACCGCTTGCGTAGCCCCACAGACCTGGGGGCTAAAGGCTTTGCTGCTGCCTTCAGCCTCAAAACCACCCTTTCCCACTTGGCGCCGCGCCAGGCACAAAAATGGCCATCTGTCTGGAGATTGGTCCCACGCCCAAAGAGCCAGCAGGCAAAACTATGCCTTGTTCTAAGGCTCTTTGGGAACCGCTTGCGTAGCCCCACACACCTGGGGGCTGCAGGCTTTCCTGCTGCCTTCAGCCTCAAAACCACCCTTTCCCACTTGGCGCCGCGCCAGGCACAAAAATGGCCACATGGCTGGAGATGGGTCCCACGCCCAAAGAGCCAGCAGGGAAAACTATGCCTTGTTCTAAAGCTCTTTGGGACACGCTTGCGTAGCCCCACAGACCTGGGGGCTGCAGGCTTTCCTGCTGCCTTCAGCCTCAAAACCACCCTTTCCCACTTGGCGCCGCGCCAGACACAAAAATGGCCTTATCTGTGGACATTGGTCCCATGCATAAAGAGCCAGCAGGGAAAACTATGCCTTGTTCTAAAGCTCTTTGGGAACCGCTTGCGTAGCCCCACAGACCTGGGGGCTGCAGGCTTTCCTGCTGCCTTCAGCCTCAAAACCACCCTTTCCCACTTGGCGCCGCGCCACGCACAAAAATGGACATCTGTCTGGAGATTAGTCCCACGCCCAAAGAGCCAGCAGGGAAAACTATGCCTTGTTCTAACGCTCTTTGGGAACCGCTTGCGTAGCCCCACACACCTGGGGGCTGCAGGCTTTCCTGCTTCCTTCAGCCTCAAAACTACCCTTTCCCACTTGGCGCCGCGCCAGGCACAAAAATGGCCATCTGTCTGGAGATTGGTCCCACGCCCAAAGAGCCAGCAGGGAAAACTATGCCTTGTTCTAAAGCTCCTTGGGAACCGCTTGCGTAGCCCCACAGACCTGGGGGCTGCAGGCTTTCCTGCTGCCTTCAGCCTCAAAACCACCCTTTCCCACTTGGCGCCGCGCCAGGCACAAAAATGGCCATACCTCTGGAGATTGGTCCCACGCCCAAAGAGCCAGCAGGGAAAACTATGGCTTGTTCTAAAGCTCTTTGGGAACCGCTTGCGTAGCCCCACAGACCTGGGGGCTGCAGGCTTTCCTGCTGCCTTCAGCCTCAAAACCACCCTTTCCCACTTGGCGGCGCTCTACGCCCAAAAATGGCCATCTGTCTGGAGATTGGTCCCACGCCCATAGAGCCAGGAGGGAAAACTACGCCTTGTTCTCAAGCTCTTTGGGAACCGCTTGCGTAGCCCCACACACCTGGGGGCTGCAGGCTTTCCTGCTGCCTTCAGCCTCAAAACCACCCTTTCCCACTTGGCGCCGCGCCAGGCCCAAAAATGGCCATCTGTCTGGAGATTGGTCCCATGCCCAAAGAGCCAGCAGGGAAAACTATGCCTTGTTCTAAAGCTCTTTGGGAACCGCTTGCGTAGCCCCACAGACCTGGGGGCTAAAGGCTTTCCTGCTGCCTTCAGCCTCAAAACCACCCTTTCCCACTTGGCACCGCGCTAGGAACAAAAATGGCCATATGGCTGGAGATTGGTCCCATGCCCAAAGAGCCAGCAGGGAAAACTATGCCTTGTTCTAAAGCTCTTTGGGAACCGCTTGCGTAGCCCCACACACCTGGGGGCTGCAGGCTTTCCTGCTGCCTTCAGCCTCAAAACCACCCTTTCCCACTTGGCGCCGCGCCAGGCCCAAAAATGGCCATATGTCTGGAGATGGGTGCCACGCCCAAAGAGCCAGCAGGGAAAACTATGCCTTGTTCTAAAGCTCTTTGGGAACCGCTTGCGTAGCCCCACAGACCTGGGGGCTGCAGGCTTTCCTGCTGCCTTCAGCCTCAAAACCACCCTTTCCCACTTGGCGCCGCGCCAGGCAAAAAAATGGCCATCTGTCTGGAGATTGGTCCCACGCCCAAAGAGCCAGCGGGGAAAACTATGCCTTGTTCTAAAGCTCTTTGGGAACCGCTTGCGTAGCCCCACACACGTGGGGGCTGCAGGCTTTCCTGCTGCCTTCAGCCTCAAAACCACCCTTTCCCACTTGGCGCCGCGCCAGGCCCCAAAATGGCCATCTGTCTGGAGATTGGTCCCACACCCAAAGAGCCAGCAGGGAAAACTATGCCTTGTTCTAAAGCTCTTTGGGAATCGCTTCCGTAGCCCCACAGACCTGGGGGCTGCAGGCTTTCCTGCTGCCTTCAGCCTCAAAACCACCCTTTCCCACTTGGCGCCGCGCCAGGCACAAAAATGGCCATCTGTCTGGAGATTGGTCCCACGCCCAAAGAGCCAGCAGGGAAAACTATGCCTTGTTCTAAAGCTCTTTGGGAACCGCTTGCGTAGCCCCACAGACCTGGGGGCTGCAGGCTTTCCTGCTGCCTTCAGCCTCAAAACCACCCTTTTCCACTTGGCGTCACGCCAGGCCCAAAAATGGCCATCTGTCTGGAGATGGGTCCCACGCCCAAAGAGCCAGCAGGGAAAATTATGCCTTGTTCTAAAGCTCTTTGGGAACCGCTTGCGTAGCCCCACACACCTGGGGGCTGCAGGATTTCCTGCTGCCTTCAGCCTCAAAAGCACCCTTTCCTACTTGGCGCCGCGCCAGGCACAAAAATGGACATCTGTCTGGAGATTGGTCCCACGCCCAAAGAGCCAGCAGGGAAAACTATGCCTTGTTCTAAAGCTCTTTGGGAACCGCTTGCGTAGCCCCACACACCTGGGGGCTGCAGGCTTTCCTGCTGCCTTCAGCCTCAAAACCACCCTTTCCCACTTGGCGCCGCGCCAGACACAAAAATGGCCATACCTCTGGAGATTGGTCCCACGCCCAAAGAGCCAGCAGGGAAAACTATGGCTTGTTCTAAAGCTCTTTGGGAACCGCTTCCGTAGCCCCACAGACCTGGGGGCTAAAGGCTTTCCTGCTGCCTTCAGCCTCAAAACCACCCTTTCCCACTTGGCACTGCACTAGGCCCAAAAATGGCCATATCTCAGGAGATTGGTCCTACGCCCAAAGAGCCAGCAGGGAAAACTATGCCTTGTTCTAAAGCTCTTTGGGAACCGCTTGCGTAGCCCCACAGACCTGGGGGCTGCAGGCTTTCCTGCTGCCTTCAGCCTCAAAACCACCCTTTCCCACTTGGCGCCGCGCCAGGCCCAAAAATGGCCATCTGTCTGGAGATTGGTCCCATGCACAAAGAGCCAGCAGGGAAAACTATGCCTTGTTCTAAAGCTCTTTTGGAACCGCTTGCGTAGCCCCACAGACCTGGGGGCTAAAGGCTTTCCTGCTGCCTTCAGCCTCAAAACCACCCTTTCCCACTTGGCGCCGCGCCAGGCACAAAAATGGCCATCTGTCTGGAGATTGGTCCCACGCCCAAAGAGCCAGCAGGCAAAACTATGCCTTGTTCTAAGGCTCTTTGGGAACCGCTTGCGTAGCCCCACACACCTGGGGGCTGCAGGCTTTCCTGCTGCCTTCAGCCTCAAAACCACCCTTTCCCACTTGGCGCCGCGCCAGGCACAAAAATGGCCACATGGCTGGAGATGGGTCCCACGCCCAAAGAGCCAGCAGGGAAAACTATGCCTTGTTCTAAAGCTCTTTGGGACACGCTTGCGTAGCCCCACACACCTGGGGGCTGCAGGATTTCCTGCTGCCTTCAGCCTCAAAAGCACCCTTTCCTACTTGGCGCCGCGCCAGGCACAAAAATGGACATCTGTCTGGAGATTGGTCCCACGCCCAAAGAGCCAGCAGGGAAAACTATGCCTTGTTCTAAAGCTCTTTGGGAACCGCTTGCGTAGCCCCACACACCTGGGGGCTGCAGGCTTTCCTGCTGCCTTCAGACACAAAACCACCCTTTCCCACTTGGCGCCGCGCCAGGCACAAAAATGGCCATCTGTCTGGAGATTGGTCCCACGCCCAAAGAGCCAGCAGGGAAAACTATGCCTTGTTCTAAAGCTCTTTGGGAACCGCTTCCGTAGCCCCACAGACCTGGGGGCTAAAGGCTTTCCTGCTGCCTTCAGCCTCAAAACCACCCTTTCCCACTTGGCACTGCACTAGGCCCAAAAATGGCCATATCTCAGGAGATTGGTCCTACGCCCAAAGAGCCAGCAGGGAAAACTATGCCTTGTTCTAAAGCTCTTTGGGAACCGCTTGCGTAGCCCCACACACCTGGGGGCTGCAGGCTTTCCTGCTGCCTTCAGCCTCAAAACCACCCTTTCCCACTTGGCGCCGCGCCAGGCACAAAAATGGCCATCTGTCTGGATATTGGTCCCATGCACAAAGAGCCAGCAGGGAAAACTATGCCTTGTTCTAAAGCTCTTTTGGAACCGCTTGCGTAGCCCCACAGACCTGGGGGCTAAAGGCTTTGCTGCTGCCTTCAGCCTCAAAACCACCCTTTCCCACTTGGCGCCGCGCCAGGCACAAAAATGGCCATCTGTCTGGAGATTGGTCCCACGCCCAAAGAGCCAGCAGGCAAAACTATGCCTTGTTCTAAGGCTCTTTGGGAACCGCTTGCGTAGCCCCACAGACCTGGGGGCTGCAGGCTTTCCTGCTGCCTTCAGCCTCAAAACCACCCTTTCCCACTTGGCGCCGCGCCAGGCACAAAAATGGCCATCTGTCTGGAGATTGGTCCCATGCACAAAGAGCCAGCAGGGAAAACTATGCCTTGTTCTAAAGCTCTTTGGGAACCGCTTGCGTAGCCCCACACACCTGGGGGCTGCAGGCTTTAATGCTGCCTTCAGCCTCAAAACCACCCTTTCCCACTTGGCACCGCGCCAGGCACAAAAATGGCCTTGTCTGTGGAGATGGGTCCCACGCCCAAAGAGCCAGCAGGGAAAACTATGCCTTGTTCTAAAGCTCTTTTGGAACCGCTCTCGTAGCCCCACAGACCTGGGGGCTAAAGGCTTTGCTGCTGCCTTCAGCCTCAAAACCACCCTTTCCCACTTGGCGCCGCGCCAGGCACAAAAATGGCCATCTGTCTGGAGATTGGTCCCACGCCCAAAGAGCCAGCAGGCAAAACTATGCCTTGTTCTAAGGCTCTTTGGGAACCGCTTGCGTAGCCCCACACACCTGGGGGCTGCAGGCTTTCCTGCTGCCTTCAGCCTCAAAACCACCCTTTCCCACTTGGCGCCGCGCCAGGCACAAAATGGCCATCTGTCTGGAGATTGGTCCCACGCCCAAAGAGCCAGCAGGGAAAACTATGCCTTGTTCTATAGCTCTTTGGGAACCGCTTGCGTAGCCCCACAGACCTGGGGGCTAAAGGCTTTCCTGCTGCCTTCAGCCTCAAAACCACCCTTTCCCACTTGGCGCCGCGCCAGGCAGAAAAATGGCCATCTGTCTGGAGATTGGTCCCACACCCAAAGAGCCAGCAGGGAAAACTATGCCTTGTTCTAAAGCTCCTTGGGAACAGCTTGCGTAGCCCCACAGACCTGGGGGCTGCAGGCTTTCCTGCTGCCTTCAGCCTCAAAACCACCCTTTCCCACTTGGCGCCGCGCCAGGCACAAAAATGGCCATACCTCTGGAGATTGGTCCCACGCCCAAAGAGCCAGCAGGGAAAACTATGCCTTGTTTTAAAGCTCTTTGGGAACCGCTTGCGTAGCCCCACAGACCTGGGGGCTGCAGGCTTTCCTGCTGCCTTCAGCCTCAAAACCACCCTTTCCCACTTGGCGGCGCTCTACGCCCAAAAATGGCCATCTGTCTGGAGATTGGTCCCACGCCCATAGAGCCAGGAGGGAAAACTACGCCTTGTTCTCAAGCTCTTTGGGAACCGCTTGCGTAGCCCCACAGACCTGGGGGCTGCAGGCTTTCCTGCTGCCTTCAGCCTCCAAACCACCCTTTCCCACTTGGCGCCGCGCCAGGCCCAAAAATGGCCATCTGTCTGGAGATTGGTCCCATGCCCAAAGAGCCAGTAGGGAAAACTATGCCTTGTTCTAAAGCTCTTTGGGAACCGCTTGCGTAGCCCCACACACCTGGGGGCTGCAGGCTTTCCTGCTGCCTTCAGCCTCAAAACCACCCTTTCCCACTTGGCACCGCGCTAGGAACAAAAATGGCCATCTGTCTGGAGATTGGTCCCACGCCCAAAGAGCCAGCAGGGAAAACTATGCCTTGTTCTAAAGCTCTTTGGGAACCGCTTGCGTAGCCCCACAGACCTGGGGGCTGCAGGCTTTCCTGCTGCCTTCAGCCTCAAAACCACCCTTTCCCACTTGGCGCCGCGCCAGGCCCAAAAATGGCCATCGGTTTAGAGATTGGTCCCACGCCCAAAGAGCCAGCAGGGAAAACTATGCCTTGTTCTATAGCTCTTTGGGAACCGCTTGCGTAGCCCCACACACCTGGGGGCTGCAGGCTTTCCTGCTGCCTTCAGCCTCAAAACCACCCTTTCCCACTTGGCGCCGCGCCAGGCACAAAAATGGCCTTATCTGTGGAGATTGGTCCCATGCACAAAGAGCCAGCAGGGAAAACTATGCCTTGTTCTAAAGCTCTTTGGGAACAGCTTGCGTAGCCCCACAGACCTGGGGGCTGCAGGCTTTCCTGCTGCCTTCAGCCTCAAAACCACCCTTTCCCACTTGGCGCCGCGCTAGGCACAAAAATGGCCATATGGCTGGAGATGGGTCCCACGCCCAAAGAGCCAGCAGGGAAAACTATGCCTTGTTCTAAAGCTCTTTGGGAACCGCTTGCGAAGCCCCACACACCTGGGGGCTGCTGGCTTTCCTGCTGCCTTCAGCCTCAAAGCCACACTTTCCCAATTGGCGCCGCGCCAGGCACAAAAATTTCCATGTGGCTGGAGATGGGTCCCATGCCCAAAGAGCCAGCAGGGAAAACTATGCCTTGTTCTAAAGCTCTTTGGGAACCGCTTGCGTAGCCCCACAGACCTGGGGGCTGCAGGCTTTCCTGCTGCCTTCAGCCTCAAAACCACCCTTTCCCACTTGGCGCCGCGCCAGGCAAAAAAATGGCCATATGGCTGGAGATGGGTCCCACGCCCAAAGAGCCAGCAGGGAAAATTATGCCTTGTTCTAACGCTCTTTCGGAACCACTTGCGTAGCCCCACAGACCTGGGGGCTGCAGGCTTTCCTGCTGCCTTCAGCCTCAAAACCACCCTTTCCCACTTGGCGCCGCGCCAGGCACAAAAATGGCCATATGTCTGGAGATTGGTCCCACGCCCAAAGAGCCAGCAGGGAAAACCATGCCTTGTTCTAAAGCTCTTTGGGAACCGCTTGCGTAGCCCCACACACCTGGGGGCTGCAGGCTTTCCTGCTGCCTTCAGCCTCAAAACCACCCTTTCCCACTTGGCGCCGCGCCAGGCACAAAAATGGCCATATGGCTTGAGATGGGTCCCACGCCCAAAGAGCCAGCAGGGAAAACCATGCCTTGTTCTAAAGCTCTTTCGGAACCGCTTGCGTAGCCCCACAGACCTGGGGGCTGCAGGCTTTCCTGCTGCCTTCAGCCTCAAAACCACCCTTTCCCACTTGGCGCCGCGCCAGGCACAAAAATGGCCATATGGCTGGAGATGGGTCCCACGCCCAAAGAGACAGCAGGGAAAACTATGCCTTGTTCTAAAGCTCTTTGGGAACCGCTTGCGTAGCCCCACACACCTGGGGGCTGCAGGCTTTCCTACTGCCTTCAGCCTCAAAACCACCCTTTCCCACTTGGCGCCGTGCCAGGCACAAAAATGGCCACATGGCTGGAGATGGGTCCCACGCCCAAAGAGCCAGCAGGAAAAACTATGCCTTGTTCTAAAGCTCTTTGGGAACCGCTTGCGAAGCCCCACAGACCTGGGGGCTGCAGGCTTTCGTGCTGTCTAGAGCCTCAAAGCCACCCTTTCCTAATTGGCGCCGCGCCAGGCAGAAAAATTTCCATATGTCTGGAGACTAGTCTCACGCCCAAAGAGCCAGCAGGGAAAACTATGCCTTGTTCTAAAGCTCTTTGTGAACCGCTTGCGTAGCCCCACAGACCTGGGGGCTGCAGGCTTTCCTGCTGCCTTCAGCCTCAAAACCACCCTTTCCCACTTGGTGCCGTGCCAGGCACAAAAATGGCCATATGGCTGGAGATGGGTCCCACGCCCAAAGAGCCAGCAGGGAAAACTATGCCTTGTTCTAAAGCTCTTTGGGAACCACTTGCGTAGCCCCACAGACCTGGGGGCTGCAGGCTTTCCTGCTGCCTTCAGCCTCAAAACCACCCTTTCCCACTTGGCGCCGCGCCAGGCACAAAAATGGCCATATGGCTGGAGATTGGTCCCACGCCCAAAGAGCCAGCAGGGAAAACTATGCCTTGTTCTAAAGCTCTTTGGGAACCGCTTGCGTAGCCCCACAGACCTGGGGGCTGCAGGCTTTCCTGCTGCCTTCAGCCTCAAAACCACCCTTTCCCACTTGGCGCCGCGCCAGGCACAAAAATGGCCATATGGCTGGAGATGGGTCCCACGCCCAAAGAGCCAGCAGGGAAAACTATGCCTTGTTCTAAAGCTCTTTGGGAACCGCTTGCGAAGCCCCACACACCTGGGGGCTGCTGGCTTTCCTGCTGCCTTCAGCCTCAAAGCCACACTTTCCCAATTGGCGCCGCGCCAGGCACAAAAATTTCCATATGGGTGGAGATGGGTCCCACACGCAAAGAGCCAGCAGGGAAAACTATGCCTTGTTCTAAAGCTCTTTGGGAACCGCTTGCGTAGCCCCACAGACCTGGGGGCTGCAGGCTTTCCTGCTGCCTTCAGCCTCAAAACCACCCTTTCCCACTTGGCGCCGCGCCAGGCACAAAAATGGCCATATGGCTGGAGATGGGTCCCACGCCCAAAGAGCCAGCAGGAAAAACTATGCCTTGTTCTAAAGCTCTTTGGGAACCGCTTGCGAAGCCCCACAGACCTGGGGGCTGCAGGCTTTCGTGCTGCCTAGAGCCTCAAAGCCACCCTTTCCTAATTGGCGCCGCGCCAGGCACAAAAATTTCCATATGTCTGGAGACTAGTCTCACGCCCAAAGAGCCAGCAGGGAAAACTATGCCTTGTTCTAAAGCTCTTTGGGAACCGCTTGCGTAGCCCCACAGACCTGGGGGCTGCAGGCTTTCCTGCTGCCTTCAGCCTCAAAACCACCCTTTCCCACTTGGTGCCGTGCCAGGCACAAAAATGGCCATATGGCTGGAGATGTGTCCCACGCCCAAAGAGCCAGCAGGGAAAACTATGCCTTGTTCTAAAGCTCTTTGGGAACCGCTTGCGTAGCCCCACAGACCTGGGGGCTGCAGGCTTTCCTGCTGCCTTCAGCCTCAAAACCACCCTTTCCCACTTGGCGCCGCGCCAGGCACAAAAATGGCCATATGGCTGGAGATGGGTCCCACGCCCAAAGAGCCAGCAGGGAAAACTATGCCTTGTTCTAAAGCTCTTTGGGAACCGCTTGCGTAGCCCCACAGACCTGGGGGCTGCAGGCTTTCCTGCTGCCTTCAGCCTCAAAACCACCCTTTCCCACTTGGCGCCGCGCCAGGCACAAAAATGGCCATATGGCTGGAGATGGGTCCCACGCCCAAAGAGCCAGCAGGGAAAACTATGCCTTGTTCTAAAGCTCTTTGGGAACCGCTTGCGAAGCCCCACACACCTGGGGGCTGCTGGCTTTCCTGCTGCCTTCAGCCTCAAAGCCACACTTTCCCAATTGGCGCCGCGCCAGGCACAAAAATTTCCATATGGCTGGAGCTGGGTCCCACGCGCAAAGAGCCAGCAGGGAAAACTATGCCTTGTTCTAAAGCTCTTTGGGAACCGCTTGCGTAGCCCCACAGACCTGGGGGCTGCAGGCTTTCCTGCTGCCTTCAGCCTCAAAACCACCCTTTCCCACTTGGCGCCGCGCCAGGCACAAAAATGGCCATATGGCTTGAGATGGGTCCCACGCCCAAAGAGCCAGCAGGGAAAACTATGCCTTGTTCTAAAGCTCTTTCCGAACCACTTGCGTAGCCCCACACACCTGGGGGCTGCAGGCTTTCCTGCTGCCTTCAGCCTCAAAGCCACCCTTTCCTAATTGGCACCGCCCCAGGCACAAAAATGGCCATATGGCTGGAGATGGGTCCCACGCCCAAAGAGCCAGCAGGGAAAACTATGCCTTGTTCTAAAGCTCTTTGGGAACCGCTTGCGAAGCCCCACACACCTGGGGGCTGCAGGCTTTCCTGCTGCCTTCAGCCTCAAAGCCACACTTCCCCACTTGGCGCCACGCCAGGCACAAAAGTGGCCACATGGCTGGAGATGGGTCCCCCGCCCAAAGAGCCAGCAGGGAAAAATATGCCTTGTTCTAAAGCTCTTTGGGAACCGCTTGCGTAGCCCCACAGACCTGGGGGCTGCAGGCTTTCCTGCTGCCTTCAGCCTCAAAGCCACCCTTTCCTAATTGGCGCTGCGCCAGGCACAAAAATTTCCATATGGCTAGAGACTAGTCTCACGCCCAAAGAGCCAGCAGGGAAAACTATGCCTTGTTCTAAAGCTCTTTGGGAACCGCTTGCGTAGCCCCACAGACCTGGGGGCTGCAGGCTTTCCTGCTGCCTTCAGCCTCAAAACCACCCTTTCCCACTTGGCGCCGCGCCAGGCACAAAAATGGCCACATGGCTGGAGATGGGTCCCACGCCCAAAGAGCCAGCAGGGAAAACTATGCCTTGTTCTAAAGCTCTTTGGGAACCACTTGCGTAGCCCCACAGACCTGGGGGCTGCAGGCTTTCCTGCTGCCTTCAGCCTCAAAACCACCCTTTCCCACTTGGTGCCGCGCCAGGCACAAAAATGGCCATATGGCTGGAGACTAGTCCCACGCCCAAAGAGCCAGCAGGGAAAACTATGCCTTGTTCTAAAGCTCTTTGGGAACCGCTTGCGTAGCCCCACAGACCTGGGGGCTGCAGGCTTTCGTGCTGCCTTCAGCCTCAAAGCCACCCTTTCCTAATTGGCGCTGCGCCAGGCAAAAAAATTTCCATATGGCTGGAGACTAGTCTCACGCCCAAAGAGCCAGCAGGGAAAACTATGCCTTGTTCTAAAGCTCTTTGGGAACCGCTTGCGTAGCCCCACAGACCTGGGGGCTGCAGGCTTTCCTGCTGCCTTCAGCCTCAAAACCACCCTTTCCCACTTGGCGCCGCGCCAGGCACAAAAATGGCCACATGGCTGGAGATGGGTCCCACACCCAAAGAGCCAGCAGGGAAAACTATGCCTTGTTCTAAAGCTCTTTGGGAACCGCTTGCGTAGCCCCACAGACCTGGGGGCTGCAAGCTTTCCTGCTGCCTTCAGCCTCAAAACCACCCTTTCCCACTTGGCGCCGCGCCAGGCACAAAAATGGCCATATGGCTGGAGACTAGTCCCACGCCCAAAGAGCCAGCAGGGAAAACTATGCCTTGTTCTAAAGCTCTTTGGGAACCGCTTGCGAAGCCCCACAGACCTGGGGGCTGCAGGCTTTCCTGCTGCCTTCAGCCTCAAAACCACCCTTTCCCACTTGGTGCCGCGCCAGGCACAAAAATTTCCATATGGCTGGAGATGGGTCCCACGCCCAAAGAGCCAGCAGGGAAAACTATGCCTTGTTCTAAAGCTCTTTGGGAACAGCTTGCGTGGCCCCACAGACCTGGGGGCTGCAGGCTTTCCTGCTGCCTTCAGCCTCAAAACCACCCTTTCCCACTTGGCGCTGCGCCAGGCACAAAAATGGCCATATGGCTGGAGATGGGTCCCACGCCCAAAGAGCCAGCAGGGAAAACTATGCCTTGTTCTAAAGCTCTTTGGGAACCGCTTGCGTAGCCCCACACACCTGGGGGCTGCAGGCTTTCCTGCTGCCTTCAGCCTCAAAACCACCCTTTCCCACTTGGCGCCGCGCCAGGCACAAAAATGGCCATATGGCTGGAGATGGGTCCCACGCCCAAAGAGCCAGCAGGGAAAACTATGCCTTGTTCTAAAGCTCTTTGGGAACCGCTTGCGTAGCCCCACAGACCTGGGGGCTGCAGGCTTTCCTGCTGCCTTCAGCCTCAAAACCACCCTTTCCCACTTGGCGCCGCGCCAGGCACAAAAATGGCCACATGGCTGGAGATGGGTCCCACGCCCAAAGAGCCAGCAGGGAAAACTATGCCTTGTTCTGAAGCTCTTTGGGAACCGCTTGCGTAGCCCCACAGACCTGGGGGCTGCAGGCTTTCCTGCTGCCTTCAGCCTCAAAACCACCCTTTCCCACCTGGTGCTGCGCCAGGCACAAAAATGGCCATATGGCTGGAGATTGGGCCCACGCTCTCTCGACAGCTACTCGCAAAAGCAACAGACATCTCACTGTATGTCCCACATGGAAAGGGCCCAGAGAGGAACGTAGTAGGGCTTGTTCTCAGTGTCTTCGAGAAGTGCTTTCAATGTCCCTGGAACTTTTGTGCTAACACTCTGCAGGGAGTTGTCCTCGAAACCAACAGACATCTCACCAAATCTCCCACGTGGAAAGTGCCAGGAGGCCATTGGAGGGCTTGACCTCAGCGTCTCTAGGAACGCCTTTCAATGTCCCAGGAAAGTCTCTGCTAACACTCTGCAGGGAGTTGTCCTCGAAACCAATAAACATCTCGCTGTGGCTCCCACGCGGAAAGTGCCAAGAGGGAATAGTAGGGCACGTTCTCCCTGCCTTTGATTACTGCTTTCGCTGTCCCGGTTACCTCTTTGCTCTCATGCTCTTCAGATATGAACCGAAAACCAGGAACCTTGTGGAGCTTGCACCCACTCTGAACGTGCCTGCAGGGACCATCGGGGCTTCTTCCCAGTGTCTCTGAGATCTGGTTGCACTGTGCCAGGACCATCTCTGCAAAGACTCTGCAGAGCGCTGCGCTCCAAAGCCACAAACGTCTCGCGCTCTCTCCTACATGGAAAGTGCCAGGAGGGAAACGTGCGGCTTGTTCTCAGTGTCTCCAGAACATGCTTTCACCCTCCCTGGAAGTTTTGTGCTAATACTTTCCACGTAGCTAGGCGCAACGCAAACAAACATCTTGCTCTATCTCCCACATCGCACGTGCCAAGAGAGAAAAGTCAGCCTTGTTCTTACTGTCTCTAGGAACCGCTTTCACTGTCCCAGGAACTTCTGCGCTAACGCTCTCGAGGGAGTTGTCCGCAAAGACCAAAAAACGTCTTGCTATGCGTCCCGCAAGCAAAGTGCCGCAAAAGGAATTGTACTGCTTGTTTTCAGTAGCTCTGAGAACGGCTTTAACTCTCCTGGTTGCCTCTTTGCTAGGACTCTCCAGAGAGTTGCCCGCAACACCAAAACACTTCTTGACATATGTCCCACGTGGAAAGGGCCAGCAGGGAGTAGTATGCCATTTTTGGGCCTGGCGCGGCGCCAAGTTGGAAAGGGTGGTTTTGAGGCTGAAGGCAGCAGGAAAGCCTGCAGCCCCCAGGTCTGTGGGGCTACGCAAGCGGTTCCCAAAGACCTCGCTGTATGTCCCACATAGAAAACGCCAAGAGAGGAACGTAGTAGGGCTTGTTCTCAGTGTCTTCGAGAAGTGCTTTCAATGTCCCTGGAACTTTTGTGCTAACACTCTGCAGGGAGTTGTCCTCGAAACCAACAGACATCTCACCAAATCTCCCACGTGGAAAGTGCCAGGAGGCCATTGGAGGGCTTGACCTCAGCGTCTCTAGGAACGCCTTTCAATGTCCCAGGAAAGTCTCTGCTAACACTCTGCAGGGAGTTGTCCTCGAAACCAATAAACATCTCGCTGTGGCTCCCACACGGAAAGTGCCAAGAGGGAATAGTAGGGCACGTTCTCCCTGCCTTTGAGTACTGCTTTCGCTGTCCCGGTTACCTCTTTGCTCTCATGCTCTTCAGATATGAACCGAAAACCAGGAACCTTGTGGAGCTTGCACCCACTCTGAAAGTGCCTGCAGGGACCATCGGGGCTTCTTCCCAGTGTCTCTGAGATCTGGTTGCACTGTGCCAGGACCATCTCTGCAAAGACTCTGCAGAGCGCTGCGCTCCAAAGCCACAAACGTCTCGCGCGCTCTCCTACATGGAAAGTGCCAGGAGGGAAACGTGCGGCTTGTTCTCAGTGTCTCCAGAACATGCTTTCACCCTCCCTGGAAGTTTTGTGCTAATACTTTCCACGTAGCTAGGCGCAACGCAAACAAACATCTTGCTCTATCTCCCACATCGCACGTGCCAAGAGAGAAAAGTCAGCCTTGTTCTTACTGTCTCTAGGAACCGCTTTCACTGTCCCAGGAACTTCTGCGCTAACGCTCTCGAGGGAGTTGTCCGCAAAGACCAAAAAATGTCTTGCTATGCGTCCCGCAAGCAAAGTGCCGCAAAAGGAATTGTACTGCTTGTTTTCAGTAGCTCTGAGAACGGCTTTAACTCTCCTGGTTGCCTCTTTGCTAGGACTCTCCAGAGAGTTGCCTGCAACACCAAAACACTTCTTGACATATGTCCCACGTGGAAAGGGCCAGCAGGGAAAAGTGGGCCATATTCCTAGACTTTCTAGGAACTGCTTCAAAGCAGCAAGGTAGCTCTTTGCTGACGCTCTCTCGACAGCTACTCGCAAAAGCAACAGACATCTCGCAGTATGTCCCACATGGAAAGGGCCCAGAGAGGAACGTAGTAGGGCTTGTTCTCAGTGTCTTCGAGAAGTGCTTTCAATGTCCCTGGAACTTTTGTGCTAACACTCTGCAGGGAGTTGTCCTCGAAACCAACAGACATCTCACCAAATCTCCCACGTGGAAAGTGCCAGGAGGCCATTGGAGGGCTTGACCTCAGCGTCTCTAGGAACGCCTTTCAATGTCCCAGGAAAGTCTCTGCTAACACTCTGCAGGGAGTTGTCCTCGAAACCAATAAACATCTCGCTGTGGCTCCCACACGGAAAGTGCCAAGAGGGAATAGTAGGGCACGTTCTCCCTGCCTTTGAGTACTGCTTTCGCTGTCCCGGTTACCCCTTTGCTCTCATGCTCTTCAGATATGAACCGAAAACCAGGAACCTTGTGGAGCTTGCACCCACTCTGAAAGTGCCTGCAGGGACCATCGGGGCTTCTTCCCAGTGTCTCTGAGATCTGGTTGCACTGTGCCAGGACCATCTCTGCAAAGACTCTGCAGAGCGCTGCGCTCCAAAGCCACAAACGTCTCGCGCGCTCTCCTACATGGAAAGTGCCAGGAGGGAAACGTGCGGCTTGTTCTCAGTGTCTCCAGAACATGCTTTCACCCTCCCTGGAAGTTTTGTGCTAGGACTTTCGGCGAAGGTAGGTACTTTTCCCTGCTGGCCCTTTCCATGTGGGAGATATGTCAAGAAGTGTTTTGGTCTTTGCGGACAACTCCCTCGAGAGCGTTAGCGCAGAAGTTCCTGGGACAGTGAAAGCGGTTCCTAGAGACAGTAAGAACAAGGCTGACTTTTCTCTCTTGGCACGTGCGATGTGGGAGATAGAGCAAGATGTTTGTTTGCGTTGCGCCTAGCTACGTGGAAAGTATTAGCACAAAACTTCCAGGGAGGGTGAAAGCATGTTCTGGAGACACTGAGAACAAGCTGCACGTTTCCCTCCTGGCACCTTCCATGTAGGAGAGAGCGCGAGACGTTTGTGGCTTTGGAGAGCAGCGCTCTGCAGAGTCTTTGCAGAGATGGTCCTGGCACAGTGCAACCAGATCTCAGAGACACTGGGAAGAAGCCCCGATGGTCCCTGCAGGCACTTTCAGAGTGGGTGCAAGCTCCACAAGGTTCCTGGTTTTCGGTTCATATCTGAAGAGCATGAGAGCAAAGGGGTAACCGGGACAGCGAAAGCAGTAAGCAAAGGCAGGGAGAACGTGCCCTACTATTCCCTCTTGGCACTTTCCGCGTGGGAGCCACAGCGAGATGTTTATTGGTTTCGAGGACAACTCCCTGCAGAGTGTTAGCACAAAAGTTCCAGGGACATTGAAAGCACTTCTCGAAGACACTGAGAAAAAGCCCTACTACGTTCCTCTCTTGGCGTTTTTTATGTGGGACATACAGCGAGGTCTTTGGGAACTGCTTGCGTAGCCCCACAGACCTGGGGGCTGCAGGCTTTCCTGCTGCCTTCAGCCTCAAAACCACCCTTTCCCACTTGGCGCCGCGCCAGGCACAAAAATGGCCATATGGCTGGAGATGGGTCCCACGCCCAAAGAGCCACCAGGGAAAACTATGCCTTGTTCTAAAGCTCTTTGGGAACCGCTTGCGTAGCCCCACAGACCTGGGGGCTGCAGGCTTTGCTGCTGCCTTCAGCCTCAAAACCACCCTTTCCCACTTGTCGCCGCGCCAGGAACAAAAATGGCCATATGTCTGGAGAATGGTCCCACGCCCAAAGAGCCAGCAGGGAAAACTATGCCTTGTTCTAAAGCTCTTTGGGAACCGCTTGCGTAGCCCCACAGAACTGGGGGCTGCAGGCTTTCCTGCTGCCTTCAGCCTCAAAACCACCCTTTCCCACTTGGCGCCGCGCCAGGCACAAAAATGGCCACATGGCTGGAGATGGGTCCCACACCCAAAGAGCCAGCAGGGAAAACTATGCCTTGTTCTAAAGCTCTTTGGGAACCGCTTGCGTAGCCCCACAGACCTGGGGGCTGCAAGCTTTCCTGCTGCCTTCAGCCTCAAAACCACCCTTTCCCACTTGGCGCCGCGCCAGGCACAAAAATGGCCATATGGCTGGAGACTAGTCCCACGCCCAAAGAGCCAGCAGGGAAAACTATGCCTTGTTCTAAAGCTCTTTGGGAACCGCTTGCGAAGCCCCACAGACCTGGGGGCTGCAGGCTTTCCTGCTGCCTTCAGCCTCAAAACCACCCTTTCCCACTTGGTGCCGCGCCAGGCACAAAAATTTCCATATGGCTGGAGATGGGTCCCACGCCCAAAGAGCCAGCAGGGAAAACTATGCCTTGTTCTAAAGCTCTTTGGGAACAGCTTGCGTGGCCCCACAGACCTGGGGGCTGCAGGCTTTCCTGCTCCCTTCAGCCTCAAAACCACCCTTTCCCACTTGGCGCTGCGCCAGGCACAAAAATGGCCATATGGCTGGAGATGGGTCCCACGCCCAAAGAGCCAGCAGGGAAAACTATGCCTTGTTCTAAAGCTCTTTGGGAACCGCTTGCGTAGCCCCACACACCTGGGGGCTGCAGGCTTTCCTGCTGCCTTCAGCCTCAAAACCACCCTTTCCCACTTGGCGCCGCGCCAGGCACAAAAATGGCCATATGGCTGGAGATGGGTCCCACGCCCAAAGAGCCAGCAGGGAAAACTATGCCTTGTTCTAAAGCTCTTTGGGAACCGCTTGCGTAGCCCCACAGACCTGGGGGCTGCAGGCTTTCCTGCTGCCTTCAGCCTCAAAACCACCCTTTCCCACTTGGCGCCGCGCCAGGCACAAAAATGGCCACATGGCTGGAGATGGGTCCCACGCCCAAAGAGCCAGCAGGGAAAACTATGCCTTGTTCTGAAGCTCTTTGGGAACCGCTTGCGTAGCCCCACAGACCTGGGGGCTGCAGGCTTTCCTGCTGCCTTCAGCCTCAAAACCACCCTTTCCCACCTGGTGCTGCGCCAGGCACAAAAATGGCCATATGGCTGGAGATGGGTCCCACGCCCAAAGAGCCAGCAGGGAAAACTATGCCTTGTTCTAAAGCTCTTTGGGAACAGCTTGCGTAGCCCCACACACGTGGGGGCTGCAGGCTTTCCTGCTGCCTTCAGCCTCAAAACCACCCTTTCCCACTTGGCACCGCGCTAGGAACAAAAATGGCCATCTGTCTGGAGATTGGTCCCACGCCCAAAGAGCCAGCAGGGAAAACTATGCCTTGTTCTATAGCTCTTTGGGAACCGCTTGCGTAGCCCCACAGAGCTGGGGGCTGCAGGCTTTCCTGCTGCCTTCAGCCTCAAAACCACCCTTTCCCACTTGGCGCCGCGCCAGGCACAAAAATGGCCATATGGCTGGAGATGGGTCCCACGCCCAAAGAGCCAGCAGGGAAAACTATGCCTTGTTCTAAAGCTCTTTGGGAACCGCTTGCGTAGCCCCACACACCTGGGGGCTGCAGGCTTTCCTGCTGCCTTCAGCCTCAAAACCACCCTTTCCCACTTGGCGCCGCGCCAGGCACAAAAATGGCCATATGGCTGGAGATGGGTCCCACGCCCAAAGAGCCAGCAGGGAAAACTATGCCTTGTTCTAAAGCTCTTTGGGAACCGCTTGCGTAGCCCCACAGACCTGGGGGCTGCAGGCTTTCCTGCTGCCTTCAGCCTCAAAACCACCCTTTCCCACTTGGCGCCGCGCCAGGCACAAAAATGGCCACATGGCTGGAGATGGGTCCCACGCCCAAAGAGCCAGCAGGGAAAACTATGCCTTGTTCTGAAGCTCTTTGGGAACCGCTTGCGTAGCCCCACAGACCTGGGGGCTGCAGGCTTTCCTGCTGCCTTCAGCCTCAAAACCACCCTTTCCCACCTGGTGCTGCGCCAGGCACAAAAATGGCCATATGGCTGGAGATGGGTCCCACGCCCAAAGAGCCAGCAGGGAAAACTATGCCTTGTTCTAAAGCTCTTTGGGAACAGCTTGCGTAGCCCCAGAGACCTGGGGGCTGCAGGATTTCCTGCTGCCTTCAGCCTCAAAACCACCCTTTCCCACTTGGCACCGCGCTAGGAACAAAAATGGCCATCTGTCTGGAGATTGGTCCCACGCCCAAAGAGCCAGCAGGGAAAACTATGCCTTGTTCTATAGCTCTTTGGGAACCGCTTGCGTAGCCCCACAGACCTGGGGGCTGCAGGCTTTCCTGCTGCCTTCAGCCTCAAAACCACCCTTTCCCACTTGGCGCCGCGCCAGGCACAAAAATGGCCATATGGCTGGAGATGGGTCCCACGCCCAAAGAGCCAGCAGGGAAAACTATGCCTTGTTCTAAAGCTCTTTGGGAACCGCTTGCGTAGCCCCACACACCTGGGGGCTGCAGGCTTTCCTGCTGCCTTCAGCCTCAAAACCACCCTTTCCCACTTGGTGTCGCGCCAGGCACAAAAATGGCCATATGGCTGGAGATTGGTCCCACGCCCAAAGAGCCAGCAGGGAGAACTATGCCTTGTTCTAAAGCTCTTTGGGAACCGCTTGCGTAGCCCCACAGACCTGGGGGCTGCAGGCTTTCCTGCTGCCTTCAGCCTCAAAACCACCCTTTCCCACTTGGTGCTGCGCCAGGCATAAAAATGGCCATATGGCTGGAGATTGGGCCCACGCTCTCTCGACAGCTACTCGCAAAAGCAACAGACATCTCACTGTATGTCCCACATGGAAAGGGCCCAGAGAGGAACGTAGTAGGGCTTGTTCTCAGTGTCTTCGAGAAGTGCTTTCAATGTCCCTGGAACTTTTGTGCTAACACTCTGCAGGGAGTTGTCCTCGAAACCAACAGACATCTCACCAAATCTCCCACGTGGAAAGTGCCAGGAGGCCATTGGAGGGCTTGACCTCAGCGTCTCTAGGAACGCCTTTCAATGTCCCAGGAAAGTCTCTGCTAACACTCTGCAGGGAGTTGTCCTCGAAACCAATAAACATCTCGCTGTGGCTCCCACACGGAAAGTGCCAAGAGGGAATAGTAGGGCACGTTCTCCCTGCCTTTGAGTACTGCTTTCGCTGTCCCGGTTACCTCTTTGCTCTCATGCTCTTCAGATATGAACCGAAAACCAGGAACCTTGTGGAGCTTGCACCCACTCTGAAAGTGCCTGCAGGGACCATCGGGGCTTCTTCCCAGTGTCTCTGAGATCTGGTTGCACTGTGCCAGGACCATCTCTGCAAAGACTCTGCAGAGCGCTGCGCTCCAAAGCCACAAACGTCTCGCGCGCTCTCCTACATGGAAAGTGCCAGGAGGGAAACGTGCGGCTTGTTCTCAGTGTCTCCAGAACATGCTTTCACCCTCCCTGGAAGTTTTGTGCTAATACTTTCCACGTAGCTAGGCGCAACGCAAACAAACATCTTGCTCTATCTCCCACATCGCACGTGCCAAGAGAGAAAAGTCAGCCTTGTTCTTACTGTCTCTAGGAACCGCTTTCACTGTCCCAGGAACTTCTGCGCTAACGCTCTCGAGGGAGTTGTCCGCAAAGACCAAAAAACGTCTTGCTATGCGTCCCGCAAGCAAAGTGCCGCAAAAGGAATTGTACTGCTTGTTTTCAGTAGCTCTGAGAACGGCTTTAACTCTCCTGGTTGCCTCTTTGCTAGGACTCTCCAGAGAGTTGCCCGCAACACCAAAACACTTCTTGACATATGTCCCACGTGGAAAGGGCCAGCAGGGAGTAGTATGCCATTTTTGGGCCTGGCGCGGCGCCAAGTTGGAAAGGGTGGTTTTGAGGCTGAAGGCAGCAGGAAAGCCTGCAGCCCCCAGGTCTGTGGGGCTACGCAAGCGGTTCCCAAAGACCTCGCTGTATGTCCCACATAGAAAACGCCAAGAGAGGAACGTAGTAGGGCTTGTTCTCAGTGTCTTCGAGAAGTGCTTTCAATGTCCCTGGAACTTTTGTGCTAACACTCTGCAGGGAGTTGTCCTCGAAACCAACAGACATCTCACCAAATCTCCCACGTGGAAAGTGCCAGGAGGCCATTGGAGGGCTTGACCTCAGCGTCTCTAGGAACGCCTTTCAATGTCCCAGGAAAGTCTCTGCTAACACTCTGCAGGGAGTTGTCCTCGAAACCAATAAACATCTCGCTGTGGCTCCCACACGGAAAGTGCCAAGAGGGAATAGTAGGGCACGTTCTCCCTGCCTTTGAGTACTGCTTTCGCTGTCCCGGTTACCTCTTTGCTCTCATGCTCTTCAGATATGAACCGAAAACCAGGAACCTTGTGGAGCTTGCACCCACTCTGAAAGTGCCTGCAGGGACCATCGGGGCTTCTTCCCAGTGTCTCTGAGATCTGGTTGCACTGTGCCAGGACCATCTCTGCAAAGACTCTGCAGAGCGCTGCGCTCCAAAGCCACAAACGTCTCGCGCGCTCTCCTACATGGAAAGTGCCAGGAGGGAAACGTGCGGCTTGTTCTCAGTGTCTCCAGAACATGCTTTCACCCTCCCTGGAAGTTTTGTGCTAATACTTTCCACGTAGCTAGGCGCAACGCAAACAAACATCTTGCTCTATCTCCCACATCGCACGTGCCAAGAGAGAAAAGTCAGCCTTGTTCTTACTGTCTCTAGGAACCGCTTTCACTGTCCCAGGAACTTCTGCGCTAACGCTCTCGAGGGAGTTGTCCGCAAAGACCAAAAAATGTCTTGCTATGCGTCCCGCAAGCAAAGTGCCGCAAAAGGAATTGTACTGCTTGTTTTCAGTAGCTCTGAGAACGGCTTTAACTCTCCTGGTTGCCTCTTTGCTAGGACTCTCCAGAGAGTTGCCTGCAACACCAAAACACTTCTTGACATATGTCCCACGTGGAAAGGGCCAGCAGGGAAAAGTGGGCCATATTCCTAGACTTTCTAGGAACTGCTTCAAAGCAGCAAGGTAGCTCTTTGCTGACGCTCTCTCGACAGCTACTCGCAAAAGCAACAGACATCTCGCAGTATGTCCCACATGGAAAGGGCCCAGAGAGGAACGTAGTAGGGCTTGTTCTCAGTGTCTTCGAGAAGTGCTTTCAATGTCCCTGGAACTTTTGTGCTAACACTCTGCAGGGAGTTGTCCTCGAAACCAACAGACATCTCACCAAATCTCCCACGTGGAAAGTGCCAGGAGGCCATTGGAGGGCTTGACCTCAGCGTCTCTAGGAACGCCTTTCAATGTCCCAGGAAAGTCTCTGCTAACACTCTGCAGGGAGTTGTCCTCGAAACCAATAAACATCTCGCTGTGGCTCCCACACGGAAAGTGCCAAGAGGGAATAGTAGGGCACATTCTCCCTGCCTTTGAGTACTGCTTTCGCTGTCCCGGTTACCCCTTTGCTCTCATGCTCTTCAGATATGAACCGAAAACCAGGAACCTTGTGGAGCTTGCACCCACTCTGAAAGTGCCTGCAGGGACCATCGGGGCTTCTTCCCAGTGTCTCTGAGATCTGGTTGCACTGTGCCAGGACCATCTCTGCAAAGACTCTGCAGAGCGCTGCGCTCCAAAGCCACAAACGTCTCGCGCGCTCTCCTACATGGAAAGTGCCAGGAGGGAAACGTGCGGCTTGTTCTCAGTGTCTCCAGAACATGCTTTCACCCTCCCTGGAAGTTTTGTGCTAGGACTTTCGGCGAAGGTAGGTACTTTTCCCTGCTGGCCCTTTCCATGTGGGAGATATGTCAAGAAGTGTTTTGGTCTTTGCGGACAACTCCCTCGAGAGCGTTAGCGCAGAAGTTCCTGGGACAGTGAAAGCGGTTCCTAGAGACAGTAAGAACAAGGCTGACTTTTCTCTCTTGGCACGTGCGATGTGGGAGATAGAGCAAGATGTTTGTTTGCGTTGCGCCTAGCTACGTGGAAAGTATTAGCACAAAACTTCCAGGGAGGGTGAAAGCATGTTCTGGAGACACTGAGAACAAGCTGCACGTTTCCCTCCTGGCACCTTCCATGTAGGAGAGAGCGCGAGACGTTTGTGGCTTTGGAGCGCAGCGCTCTGCAGAGTCTTTGCAGAGATGGTCCTGGCACAGTGCAACCAGATCTCAGAGACACTGGGAAGAAGCCCCGATGGTCCCTGCAGGCACGTTCAGAGTGGGTGCAAGCTCCACAAGGTTCCTGGTTTTCGGTTCATATCTGAAGAGCATGAGAGCAAAGGGGTAACCGGGACAGCGAAAGCAGTAAGCAAAGGCAGGGAGAACGTGCCCTACTATTCCCTCTTGGCACTTTCCGCGTGGGAGCCACAGCGAGATGTTTATTGGTTTCGAGGACAACTCCCTGCAGAGTGTTAGCACAAAAGTTCCAGGGACATTGAAAGCACTTCTCGAAGACACTGAGAAAAAGCCCTACTACGTTCCTCTCTTGGCGTTTTTTATGTGGGACATACAGCGAGGTCTTTGGGAACTGCTTGCGTAGCCCCACAGACCTGGGGGCTGCAGGCTTTCCTGCTGCCTTCAGCCTCAAAACCACCCTTTCCCACTTGGCGCCGCGCCAGGCACAAAAATGGCCATATGGCTGGAGATGGGTCCCACGCCCAAAGAGCCAGCAGGGAAAACCATGACTTGTTCTAAAGCTCTTTGGGAACCGCTTGCGTAGCCCCACAGACCTGGGGGCTGCAGGCTTTCCTGCTGCCTTCAGCCTCAAAACCACCCTTTCCCACTTGGCGCCGTGCCAGGCACAAAAATGGCCATATGGCTGGAGATGGGTCCCACGCCCAAAGAGCCAGCAGGGAAAACTATGCCTTGTTCTAAAGCTCTTTGGGAACCGCTTGCGTAGCCCCACAGACCTGGGGGCTGCAGGCTTTCCTGCTGCCTTCAGCCTCAAAACCACCCTTTCCCACTTGGCGCCGCGCCAGGCACAAAAATGGCCATATGGCTGGAGATGTGTCCCACGCCCAAAGAGCCAGCAGGGAAAATTATGCCTTGTTCTAAAGCTCTTTGGGAACCGCTTGCGAAGCCCCACAGACCTGGGGGCTGCAGGCTTTCCTGCTGCCTTCAGCCTCAAAGCCACCCTTTCCTAATTGGCGCCGCGCCAGGCACAAAAATTTCCATATGTCTGGAGACTAGTCTCACGCCCAAAGAGCCAGCAGGGAAAACTATGCCTTGTTCTAAAGCTCTTTGGGACACGCTTGCGTAGCCCCACAGACTTGGGGGCTGCAGGCTTTCCTGCTGCCTTCAGCCTCAAAACCACCCTTTCCCACTTGGCGCCGCGCCAGGCACAAAAATGGCCATATGGCTGGAGATGGGTCCCACGCCCAAAGAGCCAGCAGGGAAAACTATGCCTTGTTCTAAAGCTCTTTGGGACACGCTTGCGTAGCCCCACAGACCTGGGGGCTGCAGGCTTTCCTGCTGCCTTCAGCCTCAAAACCACCCTTTCCCACTTGGCGCCGCGCCAGGCACAAAAATGGCCACATGGCTGGAGATGGGTCCCACGCCCAAAGAGCCAGCAGGGAAAACTATGCCTTGTTCTAAAGCTCTTTGGGAACCGCTTGCGAAGCCCCACAGACCTGGGGGCTGCAGGCTTTCCTGCTGCCTTCAGCCTCAAAACCACCCTTTCCCACTTGGCGCCGCGCCAGGCACAAAAATGGCCATATGGCTGGAGACTAGTCTCACGCCCAAAGAGCCAGCAGGGAAAACTATGCCTTGTTCTAAAGCTCTTTGGGAACCGCTTGCGTAGCCCCACACACCTGGGGGCTGCAGGCTTTCCTGCTGCCTTCAGCCTCAAAACCACCCTTTCCCACTTGGCGCCGCGCCAGGCACAAAAATGGCCATATGGCTGGAGATGGGTCCCACGCCCAAAGAGCCAGCAGGGAAAACTATGCCTTGTTCTAAAGCTCTTTGGGAAGCTCTTGCGTAGCCCCACAGACCTGGGGGCTGCAGGCTTTCCTGCTGCCTTCAGCCTCAAAACCACCCTTTCCCACTTGGCGCCGCGCCAGGCACAAAAATGGCCATATGGCTGGAGATGGGTCCCACGCCCAAAGAGCCAGCAGGGAAAACTATGCCTTGTTCTAAAGCTCTTTGGGAACCGCTTGCGTAGCCCCACACACCTGGGGGCTGCAGGCTTTCCTGCTGCCTTCAGCCTCAAAACCACCCTTTCCCACTTGGCGCCGCGCCAGGCACAAAAATGGCCACATGGCTGGAGATGGGTCCCACGCCCAAAGAGCCAGCAGGGAAAACTATGCCTTGTTCTAAAGCTCTTTGGGACACGCTTGCGTAGCCCCACACACCTGGGGGCTGCAGGCTTTCCTGCTGCCTTCAGCCTCAAAACCACCCTTTCCCACTTGGCACCGCGCCAGGCCCAAAAATGGCCATATGGCTGGAGATGGGTCCCACGCCCAAAGAGCCAGCAGGGAAAACTATGCCTTGTTCTAAAGCTCTTTGGGAACCGCTTGCGTAGCCCCACAGACCTGGGGGCTGCAGGCTTTCCTGCTGCCTTCAGCCTCAAAACCACCCTTTCCCACTTGGCGTCCCGCCAGGCACAAAAATGGCCATATGGCTGGAGATGGGTCCCACGCCCAAAGAGCCAGCAGGGAAAACTATGCCTTGTTCTAAAGCTCTTTGGGAACCGCTTGCGTAGCCCCACAGACCTGGGGGCTGCAGGCTTTCCTGCTGCCTTCAGCCTCAAAACCACCCTTTCCCACTTGGCGCCGCGCCAGGCACAAAAATGGCCATATGGCTGGAGATGGGTCCCACGCCCAAAGAGCCTGCAGGGAAAACTATGCCTTGTTCTAAAGCTCTTTGGGAACCGCTTGCGTAGCCCCACAGACCTGGGGGCTGCAGGCTTTCCTGCTGCCTTCAGCCTCAAAACCACCCTTTCCCACTTGGCGCCGCGCCAGGCACAAAAATGGCCATATGGCTGGAGACTAGTCTCACGCCCAAAGAGCCAGCAGGGAAAACTATGCCTTGTTCTATAGCTCTTTGGGAACCGCTTGCGTAGCCCCACAGACCTGGGGGCTGCAGGCTTTCCTGCTGCCTTCAGCCTCAAAACCACCCTTTCCCACTTGGCGCCGCGCCAGGCACAAAAATGGCCACATGGCTGGAGATGGGTCCCACGCCCAAAGAGCCAGCAGGGAAAACTATGCCTTGTTCTAAAGCTCTTTGGGACACGCTTGCGTAGCCCCACAGACCTGGGGGCTGCAGGCTTTCCTGCTGCCTTCAGCCTCAAAACCACCCTTTCCCACTTGGCGCCGCGCCAGGCACAAAAATGGCCATATGGCTGGAGACTGGTCCCACGCCCAAAGAGCCAGCAGGGAAAACTATGCCTTGTTCTAAAGCTCTTTGGGAACCGCTTGCGAAGCCCCACAGACCTGGGGGCTGCAGGCTTTCCTGCTGCCTTCAGCCTCAAAACCACCCTTTCCCACTTGGCGCCGCGCCAGACACAAAAATGGCCACATGGCTGGAGATGGGTCCCACGCCCAAAGAGCCAGCAGGGAAAACTATGCCTTGTTCTAAAGCTCTTTGGGAACCGCTTGCGAAGCCCCACAGACCTGGGGGCTGCAGGCTTTCGTGCTGCCTTCAGCCTCAAAGCCACCCTTTCCTAATTGGCGCCGCGCCAGGCACAAAAATTTCCATATGGCTGGAGACTAGTCTCACGCCCAAAGAGCCAGCAGGGAAAAGTATGCCTTGTTCTAAAGCTCTTTGGGAACCGCTTGCGTAGCCCCACAGACCTGGGGGCTGCAGGCTTTCCTGCTGCCTTCAGCCTCAAAACCACCCTTTCCCACTTGGCGCCGCGCCAGGCACAAAAATGGCCATATGGCTGGAGATGGGTCCCACGCCCAAAGAGCCAGCAGGGAAAACTATGCCTTGTTCTAAAGCTCTTTGGGAACCGCTTGCGTAGCCCCACACACCTGGGGGCTGCAGGCTTTCCTGCTGCCTTCAGCCTCAAAACCACCCTTTCCCACTTGGCGCCGCGCCAGGCACAAAAATGGCCATATGGCTGGAGATGGGTCCCACGCCCAAAGAGCCAGCAGGGAAAACTATGCCTTGTTCTAAAGCTCTTTGGGAACCGCTTGCGTAGCCCCACACACCTGGGGGCTGCAGGCTTTCCTGCTGCCTTCAGCCTCAAAACCACGCTTTCCCACTTGGCGCCGCGCCAGGCACAAAAATGGCCATATGGCTGGAGATGGGTCCCACACCCAAAGAGCCAGCAGGGAAAACTATGCCTTGTTCTAACGCTCTTTCGGAACCACTTGCGTAGCCCCACAGACCTGGGGGCTGCAGGCTTTCCTGCTGCCTTCAGCCTCAAAACCACCCTTTCCCACTTGGCGCCGCGCCAGGCACAAAAATGGCCATATGGCTGGAGATGGGTCCCACGCCCAAAGAGCCAGCAGGGAAAACTATGCCTTGTTCTAAAGCTCTTTGGGAACCGCTTCCGAAGCCCCACACACCTGGGGGGTGCAGGCTTTCGTGCTGCCTTCAGCCTCAAAGCCACCCTTTCCTAATTGGCGCCGCGCCAGGCACAAAAATTTCCATATGTCTGGAGACTAGTCTCACGCCCAAAGAGCCAGCAGGGAAAACTATGCCTTGTTCTAAAGCTCTTTGGGAACCGCTTGCGTAGCCCCACACACCTGGGGGCTGCAGGCTTTCCTGCTGCCTTCAGCCTCAAAACCACCCTTTCCCACTTGGCACCGCGCCATGCCCAAAAATGGCCATATGGCTGGAGATGGGTCCCACGCCCAAAGAGCCAGCAGGGAAAACTATGCCTTGTTCTAAAGCTCTTTGGGAACCGCTTGCGTAGCCCCACACACCTGGGGGCTGCAGGCTTTCCTGCTGCCTTCAGCCTCAAAACCACCCTTTCCCACTTGGCGCCGCGCCAGGCACAAAAATGGCCATATGGCTGGAGATGGGTCCCACGCCCAAAGAGCCAGCAGGGAAAACTATGCCTTGTTCTAAAGCTCTTTGGGAACCGCTTGCGTAGCCCCACAGACCTGGGGGCTGCAGGCTTTCCTGCTGCCTTCAGCCTCAAAACCACCCTTTCCCACTTGGCGCCGCGCCAGGCACAAAAATGGCCATATGGCTGGAGACTGGTCCCACGCCCAAAGAGCCAGCAGGGAAAACTATGCCTTGTTCTAAAGCTCTTTGGGAACCGCTTGCGTAGCCCCACACACCTGGGGGCTGCAGGCTTTCCTGCTGCCTTCAGCCTCAAAACCACCCTTTCCCACTTGGCGCCGCGCCAGGCACAAAAATGGCCATCTGTCTGGAGATGGGTCCCACGCCCAAAGAGCCAGCAGGGAAAACTATGCCTTGTTCTAAAGCTCTTTGGGAACCGCTTGCGAAGCCCCACAGACCTGGGGGCTGCAGGCTTTCGTGCTGCCTTCAGCCTCAAAGCCACCCTTTCCTAATTGGCGCCGCGCCAGGCACAAAAATTTCCTTATGTCTGGAGACTAGTCTCACGCCCAAAGAGCCAGCAGGGAAAACTATGCCTTGTTCTAAAGCTCTTTGGGAACCGCTTGCGAAGCCCCACACACCTGGGGGCTGCAGGCTTTCCTGCTGCCTTCAGCCTCAAAACCACCCTTTCCCACTTGGCGCCGCGCCAGGCACAAAAATGGCCATATGGCTGGAGATGGGTCCCACGCCCAAAGAGCCAGCAGGGAAAACTATGCCTTGTTCTAAAGCTCTTTGGGAACCGCTTGCGTAGCCCCACAGACCTGGGGGCTGCAGGCTTTCCTGCTGCCTTCAGCCTCAAAACCACCCTTTCCCACTTGGCGCCGCGCCAGGCACAAAAATGGCCATATGGCTGGAGATGGGTCCCACGCCCAAAGAGCCAGCAGGGAAAACTATGCCTTGTTCTAAAGCTCTTTGGGAACCGCTTGCGTAGCCCCACACACCTGGGGGCTGCAGGCTTTCCTGCTGCCTTCAGCCTCAAAACCACGCTTTCCCACTTGGCGCCGCGCCAGGCACAAAAATGGCCATATGGCTGGAGATGGGTCCCACACCCAAAGAGCCAGCAGGGAAAACTATGCCTTGTTCTAACGCTCTTTCGGAACCGCTTGCGTAGCCCCACAGACCTGGGGGCTGCAGGCTTTCCTGCTGCCTTCAGCCTCAAAACCACCCTTTCCCACTTGGCGCCGCGCCAGGCAAAAAAATGGCCACATGCCTGGAGATGGGTCCCACGCCCAAAGAGCCAGCAGGGAAAACTATGCCTTGTTCTAAAGCTCTTTGGGAACCGCTTGCGAAGCCCCACACACCTGGGGGGTGCAGGCTTTCGTGCTGCCTTCAGCCTCAAAGCCACCCTTTCCTAATTGGCGCCGCGCCAGGCACAAAAATTTCCATATGTCTGGAGACTAGTCTCACGCCCAAAGAGCCAGCAGGGAAAACTATGCCTTGTTCTAAAGCTCTTTGGGAACCGCTTGCGTAGCCCCCACAGACCTGGGGGCTGCAGGCTTTCCTGCTGCCTTCAGCCTCAAAACCACCCTTTCCCACTTGGCGCCGCGCCAGGCACAAAAATGGCCATATGGCTGGAGATGGGTCCCACGCCCAAAGAGCCAGCAGGGAAAACTATGCCTTGTTCTAAAGCTCTTTGGGAACCGCTTGCGTAGCCACACAGACCTGGGGGCTGCAGGCTTTCCTGCTGCCTTCAGCCTCAAAACCACCCTTTCCCACTTGGCGCCGCGCCAGGCACAAAAATGGCCATATGGCTGGAGATGGGTCCCACGCCCAAAGAGCCAGCAGGGAAAACTATGCCTTGTTCTAAAGCTCTTTGGGAACCGCTTGCGTAGCCCCACAGACCTGGGGGCTGCAGGCTTTCCTGCTGCCTTCAGCCTCAAAACCACCCTTTCCCACTTTGCGCCGCGCCAGGCACAAAAATGGCCATATGGCTGGAGATGGGTCCCACGCCCAAAGAGCCAGCAGAGAAAACTATGCCTTGTTCTAAAGCTCTTTGGGACACGCTTGCGTAGCCCCACAGACCTGGGGGCTGCAGGCTTTCGTGCTGCCTTCAGCCTCAAAACCACCCTTTCCCACTTGGCGCCGCGCCAGGCACAAAAATTTCCATATGGCTGGAGATGGGTCCCACGCCCAAAGAGCCAGCAGGGAAAACTATGCCTTGTTCTAAAGCTCTTTGGGAACCGCTTGCGTAGCCCCACAGACCTGGGGGCTGCAGGCTTTCCTGCTGCCTTCAGCCTCAAAACCACCCTTTCCCACTTGGCGCCGCGCCAGGCACAAAAATGGCCATATGGCTGGAGATGGGTCCCACGCCCAAAGAGCCAGCAGGGAAAACTATGCCTTGTTCTAAAGCTCTTTGGGACACGCTTGCGTAGCCCCAGAGACCTGGGGGCTGCAGGCTTTCCTGCTGCCTTCAGCCTCAAAACCACCCTTTCCCACTTGGCGCCGCGCCAGGCACAAAAATGGCCACATGGCTGGAGATGGGTCCCACGCCCAAAGAGCCAGCAGGGAAAACTCTGCCTTGTTCTAAAGCTCTTTGGGACACGCTTGCGTAGCCCCACAGACCTGGGGGCTGCAGGCTTTCCTGCTGCCTTCAGCCTCAAAACCACCCTTTCCCACTTGGCGCCGCGCCAGGCAAAAAAATGGCCATATGGCTGGAGATGGGTCCCACGCCCAAAGAGCCAGCAGGGAAAACTATGCCTTGTTCTAAAGCTCTTTGGGAACCGCTTGCGTAGCCCCACACACCTGGGGGCTGCAGGCTTTCCTGCTGCCTTCAGCCTCAAAACCACCCTTTCCCACTTGGCGCCGCGCCAGGCAAAAAAATGGCCACATGCCTGGAGATGGGTCCCACGCCCAAAGAGCCAGCAGGGAAAACTATGCCTTGTTCTAAAGCTCTTTGGGAACCGCTTGCGAAGCCCCACACACCTGGGGGGTGCAGGCTTTCGTGCTGCCTTCAGCCTCAAAACCACCCTTTCCCACTTGGCGCCGCGCCAGGCACAAAAATGGCCATCTGTCTGGAGACTAGTCTCACGCCCAAAGAGCCAGCAGGGAAAACTATGCCTTGTTCTAAAGCTCTTTGGGAACCGCTTGCGTAGCCCCACACACCTGGGGGCTGCAGGCTTTCCTGCTGCCTTCAGCCTCAAAACCACCCTTTCCCACTTGGCGCCGCGCCAGGCACAAAAATGGCCATATGGCTGGAGATGGGTCCCACGCCCAAAGAGCCAGCAGGAAAACTATGCCTTGTTCTGAAGCTCTTTGGGAACCGCTTGCGTAGCCCCACAGACCTGGGGGCTGCAGGCTTTCCTGCTGCCTTCAGCCTCAAAACCACCCTTTCCCACTTGGCGCCGCGCCAGGCACAAAAATGGCCATATGGCTGGAGATGGGTCCCACGCCCAAAGAGCCAGCAGGGAAAACTATGCCTTGTTCTAAAGCTCTTTGGGAACCGCTTGCGTAGCCCCACAGACCTGGGGGCTGCAGGCTTTCGTGCTGCCTTCAGCCTCAAAACCACCCTTTCCCACTTTGCGCCGCGCCAGGCACAAAAATGGCCATATGGCTGGAGATGGGTCCCACGCCCAAAGAGCCAGCAGAGAAAACTATGCCTTTTTCTAAAGCTCTTTGGGACACGCTTGCGTAGCCCCACAGACCTGGGGGCTGCAGGCTTTCGTGCTGCCTTCAGCCTCAAAACCACCCTTTCCCACTTGGCGCTGCGCCAGGCAAAAAAATGGCCATATGGCTGGAGATGGGTCCCACGCCCAAAGAGCCAGCAGGGAAAACTATGCCTTGTTCTAAAGCTCTTTGGGAACCGCTTGCGTAGCCCCACACACCTGGGGGCTGCAGGCTTTCCTGCTGCCTTCAGCCTCAAAACCACCCTTTCCCACTTGGCACCGCGCCAGGCACAAAAATGGCCATATGGCTGGAGATGGGTCCCACGCCCAAAGAGCCAGCAGGGAAAACTATGCCTTGTTCTAAAGCTCTTTGGGAACCGCTTGCGTAGCCCCACAGACCTGGGGGCTGCAGGCTTTCCTGCTGCCTTCAGCCTCAAAACCACCCTTTCCCACTTGGCGCCGCGCCAGGCAAAAAAATTTCCATATGGCTGGAGATGGGTCCCACGTCCAAAGAGCCAGCATGGAAAACTATGCCTTGTTCTAAAGCTCTTTGGGAACCGCTTGCGTAGCCCCACACACCTGGGGGCTGCAGGCTTTCCTGCTGCCTTCAGCCTCAAAACCACCCTTTCCCACTTGGCGCCGCGCCAGACATAAAAATGGCCATATGGCTGGAGATGGGTCCCACGCCCAAAGAGCCAGCAGGGAAAACTATGCCTTGTTCTAAAGCTCTTTGGGAACCGCTTCCGTAGCCCCACACACCTGGGGGCTGCAGGCTTTCCTGCTGCCTTCAGCCTCAAAACCACCCTTTCCCACTTGGCGCCACGTCAGGCACAAAAATGGCCTTATCTCTGGAGATGGGTCCCACGCCCAAAGAGCCAGCAGGGAAAACCATGTCTTGTTCTAAAGCTCTTTCGGAACCACTTGCGTAGCCCCACAGACCTGGGGGCTGCAGGCTTTCCTGCTGCCTTCAGCCTCAAAACCACCCTTTCCCACTTGGCGCTGCGCCAGGCACAAAAATGGCCATATGGCTGGAGATGGGTCCCACGCCCAAAGAGCCAGCAGGGAAAATTATGCCTTGTTCTAAAGCTCTTTGGGAACTGCTTGCGTAGCCCCACAGACCTGGGGGCTGCAGGCTTTCCTGCTGCCTTCAGCCTCAAAACCACCCTTTCCCACTTGGCGCCGCGGCAGGCAAAAAAATGGCCACATGCCTGGAGATGGGTCCAACGCCCAAAGAGCCAGCAGGGAAAACTATGCCTTGTTCTAAAGCTCTTTGGGAACCACTTGCGTAGCCCCACAGACCTGGGGGCTGCAGGCTTTCCTGCTGCCTTCAGCCTCAAAACCACCCTTTCCCACTTTGCGCCGCGCCAGGCACAAAAATGGCCATCTGTCTGGAGATGGGTCCCACGCCCAAAGAGCCAGCAGGGAAAACTATGCCTTGTTCTAAAGCTCTTTGGGAACCGCTTGCGTAGCCCCACAGACCTGGGGGCTGCAGGCTTTCGTGCTGCCTTCAGCCTCAAAGCCACCCTTTCCTAATTGGCGCTGCGCCAGGCAAAAAAATTTCCATATGGCTGGAGACTAGTCTCACGCCCAAAGAGCCAGCAGGGAAAACTATGCCTTGTTCTAAAGCTCTTTGGGAACCGCTTGCGTAGCCCCACAGACCTGGGGGCTGCAGGCTTTCCTGCTGCCTTCAGCCTCAAAACCACGCTTTCCCACTTGGCGCCGCGCCAGGCACAAAAATGGCCACATGGCTGGAGATGGGTCCCACGCCCAAAGAGCCAGCAGGGAAAACTATGCCTTGTTCTAAAGCTCTTTGGGACACGCTTGCGTAGCCCCACAGACCTGGGGGCTGCATGCTTTCGTGCTGCCTTCAGCCTCAAAACCACCCTTTCCCACTTGGCGCCACGCCAGGCACAAAAATGGCCATATGGCTGGAGATGGGTCCCACGCCCAAAGAGCCAGCAGGGAAAACTATGCCTTGTTCTAAAGCTCTTTGGGAACCGCTTGCGTAGCCCCACACACCTGGGGGCTGCAGGCTTTCCTGCTGCCTTCAGCCTCAAAACCACCCTTTCCCACTTGGCGCCGCGCCAGGCACAAAAATGGCCATATGGCTGGAGATGGGTCCCACGCCCAAAGAGCCAGCAGGGAAAACTATGCCTTGTTCTAAAGCTCTTTGGGAACCGCTTGCGTAGCCACACAGACCTGGGGGCTGCAGGCTTTCCTGCTGCCTTCAGCCTCAAAACCACCCTTTCCCACTTTGCGCCGCGCCAGGCACAAAAATGGCCATATGGCTGGAGATGGGTCCCACGCCCAAAGAGCCAGCAGGGAAAACTATGCCTTGTTCTAAAGCTCTTTGGGAACCGCTTGCGTAGCCCCACACACCTGGGGGCTGCAGGCTTTCCTGCTGCCTTCAGCCTCAAAGCCACCCTTTCCCACTTGGCGCTGCGCCAGGCAAAAAAATTTCCATATGGCTGGAGACTAGTCTCACGCCCAAAGAGCCAGCAGGGAAAACTATGCCTTGTTCTAAAGCTCTTTGGGACACGCTTGCGTAGCCCCACAGACCTGGGGGCTGCAGGCTTTCCTGCTGCCTTCAGCCTCAAAACCACGCTTTCCCACTTGGCGCCGCGCCAGGCACAAAAATGGCCACATGGCTGGAGATGGGTCCCACGCCCAAAGAGCCAGCAGGGAAAACTATGCCTTGTTCTAAAGCTCTTTGGGACACGCTTGCGTAGCCCCACAGACCTGGGGGCTGCAGGGTTTCGTGCTGCCTTCAGCCTCAAAACCACCCTTTCCCACTTGGCGCCGCGCCAGGCACAAAAATTTCCATATGGCTGGAGATGGGTCCCACGCCCAAAGAGCCAGCAGGGAAAACTATGCCTTGTTCTAAAGCTCTTTGGGAACCGCTTGCGTAGCCCCACAGACCTGGGGGCTGCAGGCTTTCCTGCTGCCTTCAGCCTCAAAACCACGCTTTCCCACTTGGCGCCGCGCCAGGCACAAAAATGGCCATATGGCTGGAGATGGGTCCCACGCCCAAAGAGCCAGCAGGGAAAACTATGCCTTGTTCTAAAGCTCTTTGGGACACGCTTGCGTAGCCCCACAGACCTGGGGGCTGCAGGCTTTCGTGCTGCCTTCAGCCTCAAAACCACCCTTTCCCACTTGGCGCTGCGCCAGGCACAAAAATGGCCATATGGCTGGAGATGGGTCCCACGCCCAAAGAGCCAGCAGGGAAAACTATGCCTTGTTCTAAAGCTCTTTGGGAACCGCTTGCGTAGCCCCACACACCTGGGGGCTGCAGGCTTTCCTGCTGCCTTCAGCCTCAAAACCACCCTTTCCCACTTGGCGCCGCGCCAGGCACAAAAATGGCCATATGGCTGGAGATGGGTCCCACGCCCAAAGAGCCAGCAGGGAAAACTATGCCTTGTTCTAAAGCTCTTTGGGAACCGCTTGCGTAGCCCCACAGACCTGGGGGCTGCAGGCTTTCCTGCTGCCTTCAGCCTCAAAACCACCCTTTCCCACTTGGCGCCGCGCCAGGCACAAAAATTTCCATATGGCTGGAGACTAGTCTCGTGTCCAAAGAGCCAGCAGGGAAAATTATGCCTTGTTCTAAAGCTCTTTGGGAACCGCTTGCGTAGCCCCACAGACCTTGGGGCTGCAGGCTTTCGTGCTGCCTTCAGCCTCAAAACCACCCTTTCCCACTTGGCGCTGCGCCAGGCACAAAAATGGCCATATGGCTGGAGATGGGTCCCACGCCCAAAGAGCCAGCAGGGAAAACTATGCCTTGTTCTAAAGCTCTTTGGGAACCGCTTGCGTAGCCCCACACACCTGGGGGCTGCAGGCTTTCCTGCTGCCTTCAGCCTCAAAACCACCCTTTCCCACTTGGCGCCGCGCCAGGCACAAAAATGGCCATATGGCTGGAGATGTGTCCCACGCCCAAAGAGCCAGCAGGGAAAACTATGCCTTGTTCTAAAGCTCTTTGGGAACCGCTTGCGTAGCCCCACAGACCTGGGGGCTGCAGGCTTTCCTGCTGCCTTCAGCCTCAAAACCACCCTTTCCCACTTGGCGCCGCGCCAGGCACAAAAATGGCCATATGGCTGGAGATGGGTCCCACGCCCAAAGAGCCAGCAGGGAAAACTATGCCTTGTTCTAAAGCTCTTTGGGAACCGCTTGCGTAGCCCCACAGACCTGGGGGCTGCAGGCTTTCCTGCTGCCTTCAGCCTCAAAACCACCCTTTCCCACTTGGCGCCGCGCCAGGCACAAAAATGGCCATATGGCTGCAGATGGGTCCCACGCCCAAAGAGCCTGCAGGGAAAACTATGCCTTGTTCTAAAGCTCTTTGGGAACTGCTTGCGTAGCCCCACACACCTGGGGGCTGCAGGCTTTCCTGCTGCCTTCAGCCTCAAAACCACCCTTTCCCACTTGGCGCTGCGCCAGGCACAAAAATGGCCATATGGCTGGAGATGGGTCCCACGCCGAGAGAGCTAGCAGGGAAAATTATGCCTTGTTCTAAAGCTCTTTGGGAACTGCTTGCGTAGCCCCACAGACCTGGGGGCTGCAGGCTTTCCTGCTGCCTTCAGCCTCAAAACCACCCTTTCCCACTTGGCGCCGCGCCAGGCACAAAAATGGCCACATGCCTGGAGATGGGTCCCACGCCCAAAGAGCCATCAGGGAAAACTATGCCTTGTTCTAAAGCTCATTGGGAACCGCTTGCGTAGCCCCACAGACCTGGGGGCTGCAGGCTTTCCTGCTGCCTTCAGCCTCAAAACCACCCTTTCCCACTTGGCGCCGTGCCAGGCACAAAAATGGCCGTATGGCTGGAGATGGGTCCCACGCTCTAAGAGCCAGCAGGGAAAACTATGCCTTGTTCTAAAGCTCTTTAGGAACCGCTTGCGTAGCCCCACAGACCTGGGGGCTGCAGGCTTTCCTGCTGCCTTCAGCCTCAAAACCACCCTTTCCCACTTGGCGCCGCGCCAGGCACAAAAATGGCCATATGGCTGGAGATGGGTCCCACGCCTAAAGAGCCAGCAGGGAAAACTATGCCTTGTTCTAAAGCTCTTTGGAACACGCTTGCGAAGCCCCACAGACCTGGGGGCTGCAGGCTTTCCTGCTGCCTTCAGCCTCAAAACCACCCTTTCCTAATTGGCGATGCGCCAGGCACAAAAATGGCCATATGGCTGGAGATGGGTCCCACGCCCAAAGAGCAAGCAGGGAAAACTATGCCTTGTTCTCAAGCTCTTTGGGAACCGCTTGCGTAGCCCCAGAGACCTGGGGGCTGCAGGCTTTCCTGCTGCCTTCAGCCTCAAAACCACCCTTTCCCACTTGGCGCCGCGGCAGGCACAAAAATGGCCACATGGCTGGAGATGGGTCCCACGCCCAAAGAGCCAGCAGGGAAAACTATGCCTTGTTCTAAAGCTCTTTGGGACACGCTTGCGTAGCCCCACACACCTGGGGGCTGCAGGCTTTCGTGCTGCCTTCAGCCTCAAAACCACCCTTTCCCACTTGGCGCCGCGCCAGGCACAAAAATGGCCATCTGTCTGGAGATGGGTCCCACGCCCAAAGAGCCAGCAGGGAAAACTATGCCTTGTTCTAAAGCTCTTTGGGAACCGCTTGCGTAGCCCCACACACCTGGGGGCTGCAGGCTTTCCTGCTGCCTTCAGCCTCAAAACCACCCTTTCCCACTTGGTGCCGCGCCAGACACAAAAATGGCCATATGGCTGGAGATGTGTCCCACGCCCAAAGAGCCAGCAGGGAAAACTATGCCTTGTTCTAAAGCTCTTTGGGAACCGCTTGCGAAGCCCCACAGACCTGGGGGCTGCAGGCTTTCGTGCTGCCTTCAGCCTCAAAGCCACCCTTTCCTAATTGGCGCCGCGCCAGGCACAAAAATTTCCATATGTCTGGAGATGGGTCCCACGCCCAAAGAGCCAGAGGGAAAACTATGCCTTGTTCTAAAGCTCTTTGGGAAACACTTGCGTAGCCCCACAGACCTGGGGGCTGCAGGCTTTCCTGCTGCCTTCAGCCTCAAAACAACCCTTTCCCACTTGGCGCCGCGCCAGGCACAAAAATGGCCATATGGCTGGAGATGGGTCCCACGCCCAAAGAGCAAGCAGGGAAAACTATGCCTTGTTCTAACGCTCTTTCCGAACCACTTGCGTAGCCCCACAGACCTGGGGGCTGCAGGCCTTCCTGCTGCCTTCAGCCTCAAAACCACCCTTTCCCACTTGGCGCCGCGCCAGGCACAAAAATGGCCACATGGCTGGAGATGGGTCCCACGCCCAAAGAGCCAGCAGGGAAAACTATGCCTTGTTCTAAAGCTCTTTGGGAACCGCTTGCGTAGCCCCACACACCTGGGGGCTGCAGGCTTTCCTGCTGCCTTCAGCCTCAAAACCACCCTTTCCCACTTGGCGCCGCGCCAGGCACAAAAATGGCCATGTGTCTGGAGACTGGTCCCACGCCCAAAGAGCCAGCAGGGAAAACTATGCCTTGTTCTATATCTCTTTGAGAACCGCTTGCGTAGCCCCACAGACCTGGGGGCTGCAGGCTTTCCTGCTGCCTTCAGCCCACTTGGTGCCGTGCCAGGCTCAAAAATGGCCACATCCCTGGAAAATGGAACCACGCCCAAAGAGCCAGCAGGGAAAACTATGCCTTGTTCTAAAGCTCTTTGGGAACCGCTTGCGTAGCCCCACACACCTGGGGGCTGCAGGCTTTCCTGCTGCCTTCAGCCTCAAAACCACCCTTTCCCACTTGGCGCCGCGCCAGGCACAAAAATGGCCATCTGTCTGGAGATTGGTCCCACGCCCAAAGAGCCAGCAGGGAAAACTATGCCTTGTTCTAAAGCTCTTTGGGAACCGCTTGCGTAGCCCCACAGACCTGGGGGCTGCAGGCTTTCCTGCTGCCTTCAGCCTCAAAACCACCCTTTCCCACTTGGCGCCGCGCAGGCACAAATATGGCCGTATGGCTGGAGATGGGTCCCCCACCCAAAGAGCTAGCAGGGAAAATTATGCCTTGTTCTAAAGCTCTTTGGGAACCGCTTGCGTAGCCCCACAGACCTGGGGGCTGCAGGCTTTCCTGCTGCCTTCAGCCTCAAAACCACCCTTTCCCACTTGGCGCCGCGCCAGGCGCAAAAATGGCCATATGGCTGGAGATGGGTCCCACGCCCAAAGAGCCAGCAGGGAAAACTATGCCTTGTTCTAAAGCTCTTTGGGAACCGCTTGCGTAGCCCCACACACCTGGGGGCTGCAGGCTTTCGTGCTGCCTTCAGCCTCAAAACCACCCTTTCCCACTTGGCGCCGCGCCAGGCACAAAAATGGCCGTATGGCTGGAGATGGGTCCCACGCCCAAAGAGCCAGCAGGGGAAAACTATGCCTTGTTCTAAAGCTCTTTGGGAACCGCTTGCGTAGCCCCACACACCTGGGGGCTGCAGGCTTTCCTGCTGCCTTCAGCCTCAAAGCAACCCTTTCCTAATTGGCGCTGCGCCAGGCACAAAAATTTCCATATGGCTGGAGACTAGTCTCACGCCCAAAGAGCCAGCAGGGAAAACTATGCCTTGTTCTAAAGCTCTTTGGGAACTGCTTGCGTAGCCCCACAGACCTGGGGGCTGCAGGCTTTCCTGCTGCCTTCAGCCTCAAAACCACCCTTTCCCACTTGGCGCCGCGCAGGCACAAATATGGCTGTATGGATGGAGATGGGTCCCCCACCCAAAGAGCTAGCAGGGAAAATTATGCCTTGTTCTAAAGCTCTTTGGGAACTGCTTGTGTAGCCCCACATAACTTGGGGCTGCAGGCTTTCCTGCTGCCTTCAGCCTCAAAACCACCCTTTCCCACTTGGCGCCGCGCAGGCACAAATATGGCCGTATGGCTGGAGATGGGTCCCCCACCCAAAGAGCTAGCAGGGAAAATTATGCCTTGTTCTAAAGCTCTTTGGGACACGCTTGCGTAGCCCCACACACCTGGGGGCTGCAGGCTTTCCTGCTGCCTTCAGCCTCAAAACCACCCTTTCCCACTTGGCGCCGCGCCAGGCACAAAAATGGCCACATGCCTGGAGATGGGTCCCACGCCCAAAGAGCCAGCAGGGAAAACTATGCCTTGTTCTAAAGCTCTTTGGGAACTGCTTGCGTAGCCCCACACACCTGGGGGCTGCAGGCTTTCCTGCTGCCTTCAGCCTCAAAACCACCCTTTCCCACTTGGCGCCGCGGCAGGCACAAAAATGGCCGTATGGCTGGAGATGGGTCCCACGCCCAAAGAGCCAGCAGGGAAAACTATGCCTTGTTCTAAAGCTCTTTGGGAACCGCTTGCGTAGCCCCAAAGACCTGGGGGCTGCAGGCTTTCCTGCTGCCTTCAGCCTCAAAGCAACCCTTTCCTAATTGGCGCCGCGCCAGGCACAAAAATTTCCATATGGCTGGAGACTAGTCTCACGCCCAAAGAGCCAGCAGGGAAAACTCTGCCTTGTTCTAAAGCTCTTTGGGAACCGCTTGCGTAGCCCCACAGACCTGGGGGCTGCAGGCTTTCCTGCTGCCTTCAGCCTCAAAACCACCCTTTCCCACTTGGCGCCGCGCCAGGCACAAAAATGGCCATATGGCTGGAGATGTGTCCCACGCCCAAAGAGCCAGCAGGGAAAACTATGCCTTGTTCTAAAGCTCTTTGGGAACCGCTTGCGTAGCCCCACAGACCTGGGGGCTGCAGGCTTTCCTGCTGCCTTCAGCCTCAAAACCACCCTTTCCCACTTGGCGCCGCGGCAGGCACAAAAATGGCCGTATGGCTGGAGATGGGTCCCACGCCAAAGAGCCAGCAGGGAAAACTATGCCTTGTTCTAAAGCTCTTTGGGAACCGCTTGCGTAGCCCCACAGACCTGGGGGCTGCAGGCTTTCCTGCTGCCTTCAGCCTCAAAGCAACCCTTTCCTAATTGGCGCTGCGCCAGGCACAAAATTTCCATATGGCTGGAGACTAGTCTCACGCCCAAAGAGCCAGCAGGGAAAACTATGCCTTGTTCTAAAGCTCTTTGGGAACCGCTTGCGTAGCCCCACACACCTGGGGGCTGCAGGCTTTCCTGCTGCCTTCAGCCTCAAAACCACGCTTTCCCACTTGGCGCCGCGCCAGGCACAAAAATGGCCATATGGCTGGAGATGGGTCCCACGCCCAAAGAGCCAGCAGGGAAAACTCTGCCTTGTTCTAAAGCTCTTTGGGACACGCTTGCGTAGCCCCACAGACCTGGGGGCTGCAGGCTTTCCTGCTGCCTTCAGCCTCAAAACCACCCTTTCCTAATTGGCGCTGCGCCAGGCACAAAAATTTCCATATGGCTGGAGACTAGTCTCACGCCCAAAGAGCCAGCAGGGAAAATTATGCCTTGTTCTAACGCTCTTTCCGAACCACTTGCGTAGCCCCACAGACCTGGGGGCTGCAGGCTTTCCTGCTGCCTTCAGCCTCAAAACCACCCTTTCCCACTTGGCGCCGCGGCAGGCACAAAAATGGCCACATGGCTGGAGATGGGTCCCACGCCCAAAGAGCCAGCAGGGAAAACTATGCCTTGTTCTAAAGCTCTTTGGGAACCGCTTGTGTAGCCCCACAGACTGGGGGCTGCAGGCTTTCCTGCTGCCTTCAGCCTCAAAACCACCCTTTCCCACTTGGCGCCGCGCCAGGCACAGAAATGGCCATCTGTCTGGAGATTGGTCCCACGCCCAAAGAGCCAGCAGGGAAAACTATGCCTTGTTCTAAAGCTCTTTGGGAACCGCTTGCGTAGCCCCACACACCTGGGGGCTGCAGGCTTTCCTGCTGCCTTCAGCCTCAAAACCACCCTTTCCCACTTGGCGCCGCGCCAGGCACAAAAATGGCCATATGGCTGGAGATGGGTCCCACGCCCAAAGAGCCAGCAGGGAAAACTATGCCTTGTTCTAAAGCTCTTTGGGAACCGCTTGCGTAGCCCCACACACCTGGGGGCTGCAGGCTTTCCTGCTGCCTTCAGCCTCAAAACCACCCTTTCCCACTTGGCGCCGCGCCAGGCACAAAAATGGCCATATGGCTGGAGATGGGTCCCACGCCCAAAGAGCCAGCAGGGAAAACCATGCCTTGTTCTAAAGCTCTTTCGGAACCGCTTGCGTAGCCCCACACACCTGGGGGCTGCAGGCTTTCCTGCTGCCTTCAGCCTCAAAACCACCTTTTCCCACTTGGCGCCGCACCAGGCACAAAAATGGCCATATGGCTGGAGATGGGTCCCACGCCCAAAGAGCCAGCAGGGAAAACTATGCCTTGTTCTAAAGCTCTTTGGGAACTGCTTGTGTAGCCCCACATAACTTGGGGCTGCAGGCTTTCCTGCTGCCTTCAGCCTCAAAACCACCCTTTCCCACTTGGCGCCGCGCAGGCACAAATATGGCCGTATGGCTGGAGATGGGTCCCCCACCCAAAGAGCTAGCAGGGAAAATTATGCCTTGTTCTAAAGCTCTTTGGGACACGCTTGCGTAGCCCCACACACCTGGGGGCTGCAGGCTTTCCTGCTGCCTTCAGCCTCAAAACCACCCTTTCCCACTTGGCGCCGCGCCAGGCACAAAAATGGCCACATGCCTGGAGATGGGTCCCACGCCCAAAGAGCCAGCAGGGAAAACTATGCCTTGTTCTAAAGCTCTTTGGGAACTGCTTGCGTAGCCCCACACACCTGGGGGCTGCAGGCTTTCCTGCTGCCTTCAGCCTCAAAACCACCCTTTCCCACTTGGCGCCGCGCCAGGCACAAAAATGGCCGTATGGCTGGAGATGGGTCCCACGCCCAAAGAGCCAGCAGGGAAAACTATGCCTTGTTCTAAAGCTCTTTGGGAACCGCTTGCGTAGCCCCAAAGACCTGGGGGCTGCAGGCTTTCCTGCTGCCTTCAGCCTCAAAGCAACCCTTTCCTAATTGGCGCCGCGCCAGGCACAAAAATTTTCATATGGCTGGAGACTAGTCTCACGCCAAAGAGCCAGCAGGGGAAAACTCTGCCTTGTTCTAAAGCTCTTTGGGAACCGCTTGCGTAGCCCCACAGACCTGGGGGCTGCAGGCTTTCCTGCTGCCTTCAGCCTCAAAACCACGCTTTCCCACTTGGCGCCGCGCCAGGCACAAAAATGGCCATATGGCTGGAGATGTGTCCCACGCCCAAAGAGCCAGCAGGGAAAACTATGCCTTGTTCTAAAGCTCTTTGGGAACCGCTTGCGTAGCCCCACAGACCTGGGGGCTGCAGGCTTTCCTGCTGCCTTCAGCCTCAAAACCACCCTTTCCCACTTGGCGCCGCGGCAGGCACAAAAATGGCCGTATGGCTGGAGATGGGTCCCACGCCCAAAGAGCCAGCAGGGAAAACTATGCCTTGTTCTAAAGCTCTTTGGGAACCGCTTGCGTAGCCCCACAGACCTGGGGGCTGCAGGCTTTCCTGCTGCCTTCAGCCTCAAAGCAACCCTTTCCTAATTGGCGCTGCGCCAGGCACAAAAATTTCCATATGGCTGGAGACTAGTCTCACGCCCAAAGAGCCAGCAGGGAAAACTATGCCTTGTTCTAAAGCTCTTTGGGAACCGCTTGCGTAGCCCCACACACCTGGGGGCTGCAGGCTTTCCTGCTGCCTTCAGCCTCAAAACCACGCTTTCCCACTTGGCGCCGCGGCAGGCACAAAAATGGCCGTATGGCTGGAGATGGGTCCCACGCCCAAAGAGCCAGCAGGGAAAACTATGCCTTGTTCTAAAGCTCTTTGGGAACCGCTTGCGTAGCCCCAAAGACCTGGGGGCTGCAGGCTTTCCTGCTGCCTTCAGCCTCAAAGCAACCCTTTCCTAATTGGCGCCGCCCCAGGCACAAAATTTCCATATGGCTGGAGACTAGTCTCACGCCCAAAGAGCCAGCAGGGAAAACTATGCCTTGTTCTAAAGCTCTTTGGGAACCGCTTGCGTAGCCCCACAGACCTGGGGGCTGCAGGCTTTCCTGCTGCCTTCAGCCTCAAAACCACCCTTTCCCACTTGGCGCCGCGCCAGGCACAAAAATGGCCATATGGCTGGAGATGTGTCCCACGCCCAAAGAGCCAGCAGGGAAAACTATGCCTTGTTCTAAAGCTCTTTGGGAACCGCTTGCGTAGCCCCACAGACCTGGGGGCTGCAGGCTTTCCTGCTGCCTTCAGCCTCAAAACCACGCTTTCCCACTTGGCGCCGCGCCAGGCACAAAAATGGCCGTATGGCTGGAGATGGGTCCCACGCCCAAAGAGCCAGCAGGGAAAACTATGCCTTGTTCTAAAGCTCTTTGGGACACGCTTGCGTAGCCCCACAGACCTGGGGGCTGCAGGCTTTCCTGCTGCCTTCAGCCTCAAAACCACCCTTTCCCACTTGGCGCCGCGCCAGGCACAAAAATGGCCATATGGCTGGAGATGGGTCCCACGCCCAAAGAGCCAGCAGGGAAAACTATGCCTTGTTCTAAAGCTCTTTGGGAACCGCTTGCGTAGCCCCACACACCTGGGGGCTGCAGGCTTTCCTGCTGCTTCAGCCTCAAAACCACCCTTTCCCACTTGGCGCCGCGGCAGGCACAAAAATGGCCGTATGGCTGGAGATGGGTCCCACGCCCAAAGAGCCAGCAGGGAAAACTATGCCTTGTTCTAAAGCTCTTTGGGAACCGCTTGCGTAGCCCCAAAGACCTGGGGCTGCAGGCTTTCCTGCTGCCTTCAGCCTCAAAGAAACCCTTTCCTAATTGGCGCTGCGCCAGGCACAAAAATTTCCATATGGCTGGAGACTAGTCTCACGCCCAAAGAGCCAGCAGGGAAAACTATGCCTTGTTCTAAAGCTCTTTGGGAACTGCTTGCGTAGCCCCACAGACCTGGGGGCTGCAGGCTTTCCTGCTGCCTTCAGCCTCAAAGCCACCCTTTCCCACTTGGCGCCACGCCAGGCCCAAAAATGGCCATCTGTCTGGAGATGGGTCCCACGCCCAAAGAGCCAGCAGGGAAAACTCTGCCTTGTTCTAAAGCTCTTTGGGAACCGCTTGCGTAGCCCCACAGACCTGGGGGCTGCAGGCTTTCCTGCTGCCTTCAGCCTCAAAACCACCCTTTCCCACTTGGCGCCGCGCCAGGCACAAAAATGGCCATATGGCTGGAGATGTGTCCCACGCCCAAAGAGCCAGCAGGGAAAACTATGCCTTGTTCTAAAGCTCTTGGGAACCGCTTGCGTAGCCCCACACACCTGGGGGCTGCAGGCTTTCCTGCTGCCTTCAGCCTCAAAACCACCCTTTCCCACTTGGCGCCGCGGCAGGCACAAAAATGGCCGTATGGCTGGAGATGGGTCCCACGCCCAAAGAGCCAGCAGGGAAAACTATGCCTTGTTCTAAAGCTCTTTGGGAACCGCTTGCGTAGCCCCACAGACCTGGGGGCTGCAGGCTTTCCTGCTGCCTTCAGCCTCAAAGCAACCCTTTCCTAATTGGCGCTGCGCCAGGCACAAAAATTTCCATATGGCTGGAGACTAGTCTCACGCCCAAAGAGCCAGCAGGGAAAACTCTGCCTTGTTCTAAAGCTCTTTGGGAACCGCTTGCGTAGCCCCACACACCTGGGGGCTGCAGGCTTTCCTGCTGCCTTCAGCCTCAAAACCACGCTTTCCCACTTGGCGCCGCGCCAGGCACAAAAATGGCCATCTGTCTGGAGATTGGTCCCACGCCCAAAGAGCCAGCAGGGAAAACTATGCCTTGTTCTAAAGCTCTTTGGGACACGCTTGCGTAGCCCCACAGACCTGGGGGCTGCAGGCTTTCCTGCTGCCTTCAGCCTCAAAACCACCCTTTCCCACTTGGCGCCGCGCCAGGCACAAAAATGGCCATATGGCTGGAGATGGGTCCCACGCCCAAAGAGTCAGCAGGGAAAACTATGCCTTGTTCTAAAGCTCTTTGGGAACCGCTTGCGTAGCCCCACAGACCTGGGGCTGCAGGCTTTCCTGCTGCCTTCAGCCTCAGAGCAACCCTTTCCTAATTGGCGCTGCGCCAGGCACAAAAATTTCCATATGTCTGGAGACTAGTCTCACGCCCAAAGAGCCAGCAGGGAAAACTATGCCTTGTTCTAAAGCTCTTTGGGACACGCTTGCGTAGCCCCACAGACCTGGGGGCTGCAGGCTTTCCTGCTGCCTTCAGCCTCAAAACCACCCTTTCCCACTTGGCGCCGCGCCAGGCACAAAAATGGCCATATGGCTGGAGATGGGTCCCACGCCCAAAGAGTCAGCAGGGAAAACTATGCCTTGTTCTAAAGCTCTTTGGGAACCGCTTGCGTAGCCCCACAGACCTGGGGGCTGCAGGCTTTCCTGCTGCCTTCAGCCTCAAAACCACCCTTTCCCACTTGGCGCCGCGCCAGACACAAAAATGGCCATATGGCTGGAGATGTGTCCCACGCCCAAAGAGCCAGCAGGGAAAACTATGCCTTGTTCTAAAGCTCTTTGGGAACCGCTTGCGAAGCCCCACACACCTGGGGCTGCAGGCTTTCCTGCTGCCTTCAGCCTCAAAGCCACCCTTTCCTAATTGGCGCCGCGCCAGGCACAAAAATTTCCATATGTCTGGAGACTAGTCTCACGCCCAAAGAGCCAGCAGGGAAAACTATGCCTTGTTCTAAAGCTCTTTGGGAATCGCTTGCGTAGCCCCACACACCTGGGGGCTGCAGGCTTTCCTGCTGCCTTCAGCCTCAAAACCACCCTTTCCCACTTGGCGCCGCGCCAGGCACAAAAATGGCCACATGCCTGGAGATGGGTCCCACGCCCAAAGAGCCAGCAGGGAAAACTATGCCTTGTTCTAAAGCTCTTTGGGAACCGCTTGTGTAGCCCCACACACCTGGGGGCTGCAGGCTTTCCTGCTGCCTTCAGCCTCAAAACCACCCTTTCCCACTTGGCGCCGCGGCAGGCACAAAAATGGCCGTATGGCTGGAGATGGGTCCCACGCCCAAAGAGCCAGCAGGGAAAACTATGCCTTGTTCTAAAGCTCTTTGGGAACCGCTTGCGTAGCCCCAAAGACCTGGGGGCTGCAGGCTTTCCTGCTGCCTTCAGCCTCAAAGCAACCCTTTCCCACTTGGCGCCGCGCAGGCACAAAAATTTCCATATGGCTGGAGACTAGTCTCACGCCAAAGAGCCAGCAGGGAAAACTCTGCCTTGTTCTAAAGCTCTTTGGGAACCGCTTGCGTAGCCCCACACACCTGGGGGCTGCAGGCTTTCCTGCTGCCTTCAGCCTCAAAACCACGCTTTCCCACTTGGCGCCGCGCCAGGCACAAAAATGGCCATATGGCTGGAGATGGGTCCCACGCCCAAAGAGCCAGCAGGGAAAACTATGCCTTGTTCTAAAGCTCTTTGGGACACGCTTGCGTAGCCCCACACACCTGGGGGCTGCAGGCTTTCCTGCTGCCTTCAGCCTCAAAACCACCCTTTCCCACTTGGCGCCGCGCCAGGCACAAAAATGGCCGTATGGCTGGAGATGGGTCCCCCACCCAAAGAGCTAGCAGGGAAAATTATGCCTTGTTCTAAAGCTCTTTGGGAACCGCTTGCGTAGCCCCACACACCTGGGGGCTGCAGGCTTTCCTGCTGCCTTCAGCCTCAAAACCACCCTTTCCCACTTGGCGCCGCGCCAGGCAAAAAAATGGCCACATGCCTGGAGATGGGTCCCACGCCCAAAGAGCCAGCAGGGAAAACTATGCCTTGTTCTAAAGCTCTTTGGGAACCGCTTGCGTAGCCCCACAGACCTGGGGGCTGCAGGCTTTCCTGCTGCCTTCAGCCTCAGAGCAACCCTTTCCTAATTGGCGCTGCGCCAGGCACAAAAATTTCCATATGGCTGGAGACTAGTCTCACGCCCAAAGAGCCAGCAGGGAAAACTATGCCTTGTTCTAAAGCTCTTTGGGACACGCTTGCGTAGCC